>NW_007246292.1:0-4873 GCF_000164805.1 Carlito syrichta | reverse complement strand
TCCAGCTAGCTAGCTAGTTAGCAAATGGGTTGAGTCAGCTGGTTGAGTAGCCTAGCTAGCTATTTAGCTAATGAGTTATGTAAGCTGGATGGTCAGCTAGCTAGCTAGATAGCTAATGAGTTAGCTCAGCTGGATGAGTCAGCTAGCCAGCAAATTAGCTAACGAGATAAGTCAAATGATTAAGTCACCTAGTTAGAATGTTAGATAATGATTACACCAACTAGTTATCTAGCTGGTTAAGTCAGCTAGCTAGCAAGGAAGCTTACTATTTAAGTCAGCTTGTTACCTAGGTAGCTAGTTAGTTAGCTAACTATTTAAATCATCTGGCTAATTAGATCAATAGCAAGTTAGCTAACTATTTAAGTCATCTGGCTAGCTAGGTAGCTGCTAGTTATGTCAGCTACTTAAGTCAGCTTGCTAGTCATCTGGCTAGTTAGGTAGTGAGGTAGATAAGTCTGTTGGCTAGCCAGCTGGCTAGCTCGTTAATTCAGCTATTTAAGATAGCTGGCTAGCCAACTAGCTAGGTAGGTACCTAGCTAGTTAAGCCAGCTAGATAACTACCTGGCTAACTAGTGATGCCAGCAAGTTAAGTCAGCTGGCTAGACAACTGGCTAACTGGTTACGTCCGCTAGTTTAGTATGCTGTGTGGCTAGCTGGCTAGGTAGGTAGCTCTCTAGACAAGTCAGCTTTCTAGTCAGCAGGATAGTTGTTCAAGTCAACAAGTTAAGTAAGCTGGCTAGCCTGCTGGCTAGGTAGATCGTTAGCAATTTAAATGAGTTGGCTAGCCAGCTTGCTAGCTTAAATCAGCTAGGTAAGTCAGCTGGCTAGCCTGCTGGCTAGATAGGTAGCCAGCTGGATAATTCAGCTGGCTAGCCAGCTGACTAGCGGGCTAAGTCAGCTAGCAACCAGCTGACTAGGAAGTTAAATCAGCTAGTTAAATCAGGTTGCAACCAGCTGGCTAGCTGGTTATTTCAACTAGTTAAGTCAGCTGGCTAGCTAGGAAGCTATCTATATTCATCAGCTAGTTATGGTAGCTAGGTAGCTAGTTAAGTCAGCTACTTAACTCATCTGCCTAGCTAGATAGGTAGATAGATAGATGGCTAATTAAGCCAACTAGATAAGCCAGCTGTCTAGCTAGGTAGCTAGCTGACTAAGTCAGCTAGTCAAGTCAGCTTGCTAGCTAGTTAAATGAGCAAGTTAAGTCAACTGGCTAACCAGCTGCCTAGCTGGGTAGCTATCTAGTTAAGTCAGCTGGCTAGCCCATTATATAGCTAGTTAAGTAACCTAGTTATGTCAGTTCACTAGCTAGCTGGTTACCTAGGTACCGAGGAAGATAAGACAGCTGGCAAGCCAGTGGGATTCATAGGTAGCTAGCTAGTTAAGTCAGCTGGCTATTTAACTGGCTAGTTAGGTACCTAAGCTGTTAAGTCAGCCTGCTAGCCAGCAGACTAGATAGTTAAGTCACCTAGTTTAGTCAGCTGACTAGACAGCTGGATACCTAGGTAGCTAGATAGTTAAGTGAGCTGTCTATCCCGCTAGCTATCTAATTAAGTCACCTAGGTAAGACAGCTTGATAGCCGGCTGGCTAGCTAGATTGCTTGCTAATTAAGTCAGTTCATTAGACTGCTGACTAGTTAGTTAAGTCACCTAGTTTAGTCATCTGGCTGACCAGCTGGCTAGATATATAACAAGCTAGCTAATTCAGCTGAATAGTAAGCAGGTCAGCTATTTAAGTCAGCTAGTTAAGTCAGCTGGCTCGCCAGCTGTCTAACTAGGCAGCGTAGCTAATTAAGTCAGTTGGTTAGTCAGATGGCAAGCTAATTAAATGAGCTAGGTAAGTCAGCTGGCTAGCCAGCTAGCGTGACAGGTAGAGAGCTAGTTAAGGCAGCTGGCTACCTAGCTGACAAACTTGTTAATTCATCTAGTTGAGTCAGCTGGCTAGCCAGCTGGCTAGCAGGTTAAGACAACTAGTTATGTCAGCTGGCTTGTCAGCTGGGTAGCTAGGAAGCAAGCTAGTTAAGTCAGCTGGCTAATGAGCTGGCTAGCTATTTAAATCAACTAGTCAATTCGTCTGGCTTCCCAGCTAGCTAGCTATGTAGATAACTAGTTAATACAGCTGGCTAGCCAGCTGGCTAGCTGGTTAAGTCAACTAGTTAATTCAGCTGGCCAGGCAGCTGGCTTGCTAGTTAAGTCAGCAAGTTAAGTCAGCGGGCCAGCCAGCTGGCTAGCTAGTTAAGTCAGTCGGCCAGCCTGCGGTCTAGTTGGGTAGCTAGCTAGTTAAGTCAGCTAGTTAAGTCAACTGGTTAGCTAGGTATCTAGATAGTTGTCAGTTAGTTCAGTCAGCTGGCTAGCCCGCTACCTAGCAGGGTACCTACAAAGTTAAATCAGCTGACTAGCAAGCTGGCTAGCTAGTTAAGTCACGTAGTTAAGTCAGATCTCGGACTAGCAGGTTAGCTAGGTAGTTACGTAGTTAAATCAGTTGTTAATCCAGAGAGCTATGTAGGCAGGTAGCTATTTAAGTGTGCTGGCAAGTCATCAGGCTATCTAGTTGTGTCACCTAGTAAAGTCAGCTGTCTATCAAGCTGTCTAGCTATCTAGGTAGCTAGTTAAATCTGCTAGCTAGCCAGCTGGCTACTTAGTTAAGTCAGCTAGTTAAGTCAGTGGCTATGCTGCTGGCTATCTAGGTAACTAGGCAATTATGTCAGCTGGTTAGCCATCTGGTCAGCTAGTAAAGTCAGCTAGTGTAGTCAGCTGGCTAACCAACTGGCTAGCTAGTTAAGTCACCTGGTGAAGACAGTTGTCTAGTAAGCTGGCTAGCTAATTCAAAGGCTGGTTACGTTAGATGGGTAGCCAGCTTGCTCACTAGTTATTTCAGCTAGTTAAATCAGCTGGCTATCTAGGTTGCTAGGCAATTAAGTCAGCAGGAAGGCCAGCTGGCTAGCAAGCTACGTCAGATAGACAAGACAGCTGGCTAACCAGCTTGCTATTTAGGTAGCTAACTAGTTGTGTCAGCTGTCTAACCAGCTGGCTAACTAGTTATGTCACCTAATTAAGTCAGCTGAGATAGAAGATGGCTAGCTAGGTAGCTTGCTAGTTAAGTCAGCTGGCTAGAGAGCTGGTTAACTAGATAAGTCAGCAAATTAATTCAGCTGGATAGCCAGCTGGATAGCTAAGTAGCATGTTATTTAATTCAACTGGCTAGAAAGCAGACCAGCTATTTAAGATAGTTAGTTAAGTTTGCTGGCTAGTAAGCTTGCTGGCAAGGTTATGACCTATTTAAGTCTGTTGGCTAGCCAGCTCGCTAGCTATTTATGTCACCTAGTTAAGTCAGCTCTCTGTCCAGGTGGCTAGAGAGGTGTTAAGTCAGATGCCAGCCGTCTGGATGTCTAGTTAAGTTAGCTAGTTTAGTCACCTGGATAGTCATCTGTCTAGCTCATTAATCAACTAGTTAAACCAGCTGGCTAACCAACTGACTAGCTAGTAGTCAGCTCTTTGTCAATTGGCTAGTCAGCTCGCTAGCTACTTAAAAAGCTAGTTAAGTCACATGGTTAGATAGTTGGCTAGCTAGTTAATTCAGCTAGTAAAGTCAGCTGACTAGCTAGGTAGATATTCAATTAAGTCAGCTAGTTATTTGTTGAAATAACTAGCTAGATAGATATCTAGCTAGCTAGGTATTTCAGCTAGTAAAGTCAGCTGGTTAGCTTGGTAGCTAGCTGGTTAAGTCAGCTAATTAAGTAAGCTGGCTATCTAGTTAAGTCAGTTGTCTAGTCATCTGCCTTGCTGGGTTGCTAGCTTGTTAATTCAGATGGCTAGCCAGCTTGCTAGCTAAGTAAGTCACCTAGTTATGTCAGCTAGCAAGTCAGCAGGTTAGCTAGTTAGCTAGGTAGTTAGATCAGCTGGCAAGTCAGGGGGATATGTAAGTAGCTAGCTATTTTAGTCAGATGGCTAGCCACCTGGCTAACTAGTGATGTCAGCTAGTTAAGTAAGCTGGCTAGCCAGCTGGCTATCTAGTTATGTCTGCTAGTAGATTCAGCTGGATACCCAGCTGGCTAGCTGGTTAAGTCTGCTATTTAAATCAATTTTCTAGTCAACTGGCTAGCTAGGTAACTCCCTAGTTATATCAGCTGCCTAGCCAGCTGGATAGCTTATTAAGTTATCAGTAAAGTCAGCTCGCTAGCCACCTGGCTAGGAATGTAGCTAAGTAATAAAGTCAGCTGACTAGCAAGTTAATTCAGCGAGTTAAGTGAGCTGACAAGCCAGCTGGATAACTAGGTGGCTAGCTAGTAGAGCCAGCTGGCTAGCCGGGTGGCTATATAGTTCAGACAGCTAGTTAATCAGCTTGTTAGCCAGCAGGATAGCTAGGTGCCTGACAAATTAAGCTGGCTGGTTTGCAGGTTGGTCAGGTAGGTGACCAGCTAGACAAGCTATCTGGTCAGATAACTAGTGGGCTTGCTTGCTTTCCATTAAGTCAGCTAATTAGTCAGCTAGCTGCCTGATCAGCAGAGTTGATGACTCTTTAAGCCAACTGGCTATCCGACCGTTCAGTCAGCCGAATGGTTATTTAAGCTGGTTGACTAGTTAGCTGGTCAGCCCACCAGATAGCTAGCAGGCTGCCAAGCTAGATAGCCAGCCGGGTATCTAGCTAGTTAAGCCAGATGGCTAGACATGTAGGTAACCAGTTGACTAGCTATTTAAGTCAGCTCTCTAGCCAGCTATCCAGCCAAGTTGCTAGTCAGCTAGTTAAGTCAACTAGCTAGCCAGCTAGCTTAAGTCAGGTAGCAAGTCATCTAAACATTCAGGTAGCTAGTGAAGTCAACCAGCTAGTCAGCTTACTATTCCTCTAGCTAGTTAAGTCAGCTAGCTAGTCAGCTAG
>NW_007246291.1:0-11905 GCF_000164805.1 Carlito syrichta | reverse complement strand
TAGGACCCCATAGGCCATTTTCCCTCCTCTGTTTCATACTGAAGAGAAGAAAGAGACAGAAATGAAGATTCAGAGAGAAGAGTCTCCAAAGTAAGCAAGCATGCTAGACTGGATTTTCACTCCTCAGACTAGGTTTTTTACCCCCACCCTGGCTAGAGCAGAAAAGCCCCAGTTGGGAATGGAGGGCAGCTGTAGACCCCTCCCTTGTGGATATTCCAGAGGTATAAATAGATTGTACATGTCATTGACCCTTCCTCAACATTTCTAATTCTGCTTTAACTTCTCTACTGAGTTGCAGACTCATATCCAATAGCCCCTATGACATGTTCACTTGCTTGGCCAACAGGTACCAACACCCAACAGGCCTGAGTTAAATGCACTGCACTCTACCCATAGTCTAGCCCCTAGACTGGGGTTATACCAATTCCTCCTTTCCCTCACGTCCTCCACCTGCAAGTTTCCATGGTGTGACCTAGGCCAGTTGCAATCTGCCTACATGTGGAGACTGAGTATAATGGGAGCCCCATTTCCAAGGGTTCAATATGGTGGCTTAGTTTAAGCCCTTGGCATAGAGTTGCACAGGCAGCAGTCAAGACAGTCAATACATTGTTGTTCTTGTTGCCCAGGCTGGGAGACCCTACTAGGGAGAAGAGTCAAGGTTCTGGAGGGAAGCAGGTGGCCAGCCTCTGACACGCGGACACTCCAGGAAGTGCACTTTGGCCTGAGCATAGGCAGGCCCAGCCCCTCCCATCAGCCATCCTCTTCAACCTGTGGTCAGAAGCTTCCCCGGGATGCTCTGTGTTTTTGTATCCCATGCAAATGATGACCCTGGAGTCGGCAGCACTGCCTTGCATTTTGGGCTGCCTGGGTTTGCATTTCCACCTCATAGTGCAACTCATCCATGGCAGCCAGCATAGGAGGGTGGGAGTGTGGTGGTGTTCTTCAGCACTGGCATGGTGGGTACTCCTGCATCAGCCCCATACTGCCTGTCCCTCCTCGGAAGATTGATGTCCCACACTGCAGCCCAGAGCTTGACAGTACTGGCCTGTCTTCTGCCCACCTCCACCGAGAGGCATGACAAAGATTTTTCCTGATCCCTCTCTTGAGCTGTGCCTACTCCCATTTTGAATTCCACCAGCTGATCCCTTAGTCTAACAGCAGTTGCTAATAGTCTGGCCCAAACAAGTGCTCTCAGCATCTCAATTCCAGCTTTATCCCCTTTTTGCTTGCTTGATGGAGGCTTCATACCCTAATATGGTCGCTTTCCAAGGCAACTCATCTCTCAAACGAGGCAGAATAAACCCACTGAGATCAAACATTAATTATTTGCAAGCCAAACCCAGTACCCACGTTTGACTATTGTCTAAGGTTTTTGGCATGTTGTTTACTTTCATGAGTGATGGCATTTTGATGCTGAATCTCATGTCAAGGACAGGCACTGGCAGTCTGACAGTCCTGCTGGAGTCTTCACCTGTGAGGCAATGTGTGGTTGGGACTGTGGGGCTGGGGGCCATCTGCCTGCTCCGTGGACAGCTGGGTGCTCCGGCCAGAGTGCTCCCCTCAGCAAGCTAGGCTCTCCTTGCTCTCTGTAATCCCACCATCTTGTGGGGACCTAGAGCATTTGACCCAAAGAAAATGGGGCCGTAGCCAGGCTCAGTGTCTCACACCTGTAATTCCAGCACTTTGGGAGGTGGGGGTTACATTAACCCACCAGGCTGATGGTGGCAGTGTCACCTGCAGAGGGCCTGGCAGTCACCCAGGCCTCATCCATGTATCCACTGTGGTGGAAACAGACCTGCAGCCTGGGCACATGGAGACCCCTCTCCAGTTTCCGTGGGCTCTGACTCCCATGCACTGTGCCCTCGTGAGCTCCTGGGTGAGTGACCAGGTGAGGACCCATGTGAGGGCTCAGGTGAGCTCCCAGGTGATTGTGCCTCACCCTGGAGCTCCCTGAGCAAAGAGCCTGGGCTGCCCTTCCCAGGGCCCCTGTGAGGAAGTCTCGGGTGCTGGCCAAAGCGGGCGATGCCATCATGATTTGACTGCACCTGACGCTTCTCCTGTGGGATCACACTTAAGATCTTTGAATGCGATGCGGCCCTCAAGCTCTGATCCAGATGCAGACACCCAGGGATTGCAGGAGGAGCCATTATCAGCAGCAACGTCTTGGTCTGACTTCCTTACAAGATATTTTTTTCCTGGCCTGAGAATTGTCCTAGAGAATACATGGGGAGGATTTGCAGATTCTCTTGCCAGCACCTCTGACAGTCTCAGTGTAAGAAGATACATGGATGACAAACCGTAGCCATGTCTGTTGGGTTTCATTTACCCACTCTTAAGTCAGTCGCTTGTGTTCCCATGACGCTTACCTATTCCAGCTGCTTGGGCCAGGCCTTGGTCTTCCAGGCCTCAGTTTCTCAGCTGCAAAGTGGGTGTACAGACACCTGTCTCCTGGAGGCCTGGAGTGGGAGTGAGTGCCTTACATGCATGAAGTGCTCAGTTACAGAAATATCACCACAACAGGTAGTGTCTACCAGTTGACTGGTCGGGTATCTCGCTCTTTCACATGATCTGCTCTCCAGAGGGCTCAGGCGTTGTTTCAAGTCTCATTTTATAGATGAAGAACAGGCCCAGAGAGAGATGAAGAGCCCAGGTTTTTATGTAGTGAGACTGGAGTCAAGCCCAGGTTATTTAATCCCAAATCTGCAGTCCTGAAGGAATTTAGGCTTCTGGGGCAACTGGATTTGGGACCCGGCACGTGTGGCCTCTCTGAGACTCAGATTCCCCACCTGTGAAATGGGGACATGCCATGGGTCTGCAGAGTGGCAGGTGGCGGGCGCCCAGGATGGCAGCATCCACCCCGCAGGCGCAGTGGGTCTCTTTGTCATCACTGGTGATGTCTCGGCTCAGGCTGTCTGTCCACAAAATGATAGTAGAGACCTTGAAGCCTGGGAGTACATCAACGAAAGACAAAGCACAGCCCACAGTCTATTATCTCAGTGTCAGATATTAACATTGGCAGGCTCTTCCATGTGTGTGGAGGGAGTGCATTGAAATTCCTGCCAAGAGCAAAAACTGATTTGACCACATGCAGGCTTGCTCTCTGATCTGTCCTTGGAGACAAAGTAAGGAAACCACCTCTGTGATGCAATCTCATTTTTATCTTTCTCCGAGCAGTGCTTATGATATACTCTGTGTTTCACAGGGAAGGAAGGGGCTGGCAGCAGGCCAAGATAGTCATTATCCTTGGTCCAGCCCTATAAACGGGCACCACATCTCTTCTCAGTGTCAGAGAGACCAGACTTGGGTCACTCTCTGGTGGGAGCTTAGAAATGGTGTCCCCACGCCCCGCCTGGTTGGTGCTGACCAGATGGTGAAGGAGGTAGCGGTTGTCTCAGACACACGTGCCGTGGTGTGGCTGGGTCGAGGTGGGTGCCTGTTCTGCCCTGGGGACTCTCTCCCCCGGTCCTCTCCTTCTCAGCTCACTATCCAGCTTTTGTCTCAGCAGCACTCACTCAGTCTGCCATTAGAATCCAGCTGGATGCAGACTTCTGGGCTTCAGGTCGCCCACAGTTTTGGGCGGAGACTACCTCCATCAGCCCTGTCTGCTACACTTCTGGGAAGGTGCCTGTGTGCTGGATTTTGAGGATGAGAGTCTGCCACAAGGGGGTTTGGCCAAGAAAGCTCTCCACAGACTGAGTATCCCTTATCCCACATGCTTGGGACCAAAGTGTTTCAGATTTGGAATATTTGCACACACAGAATGAGAGATCTTGGATGTGAGACACAAGTCTAGACACAACATTCATGTGTTTCACATCCACCTTATACACATAGCCTAAAGGTGATTTTATACAATATTTTAAATCATTTATGCATAAGTAAAACTTGTGTTAAGTACTTCTGTGTGGAATGTTTTACATATGGAGTCATGACAATGCCCCAAAACTTTAAGACTTTGGATTTTGATCTTTGGATTAGGGATGCCCAACCTGCAGGGAGAACCTGGCAGTGGAACTCAGTGCAACAGGGCAACAGCAGAAATTGTTGGCTGAACATTGCACCACTCCCTGAAGCGGCTGCTTCCAGGTGCCCTGTCACCAGCGCAGAGTGGATATGGCCCCAAACCAAGTATGATGGGTATTTGTATGTGTCAGCTTGACTGGCCACAGGGTGCCTAGACATTTGGTCAAACATAATTCTGGGTGTGCCTGTGGGGAGGGTGGATTCTGGATGAGGTCAGCGTTTATTCCATCTGTGGACAGAGTAAAGCAGGTTTCCCTTCCTGCTGTGGGCAGACCTCATCTGACCAGTTGAGACCAGCACAGAACAGAGAGGCTGACTGAAGGGAAGTGCTTTCTGCCTGACTGCCTTGATCTGGGACATTGGTTTTTTCCTGCCTTTGGACTCAGACTGAAATGTCAGTTCTTTCTGTGCTGTAAGTCTGCTGGCATTTGGCCTGGAATGACACCCTTGGCTCTCCTGGCTCTCTCACCTTTGGACTTGGACTGGAACCACACCATTGGCTCTCCTGGGTCTCCAACTTGGCAACCGCAGAACTTGGGACTTGTCAGCCTCCATAATCACATGAACCAGTTGCTTGCATTCTCTCCCCCCACCCACCCATTGGCTCCTTTTCTTTGGAGAACCCTAATATATCAATATCAAGTGTTGCATTTTGAATTTGATGCTAAAATATGCCCCTAAAACACAGAGCAGAGACATAGTTTTGAAAGCCTACGTTTTCAGTGTTGAGACCCAGGCTTATTGAAAGAGAAGGACTCAGCACATAAAGGTTGTAGCATGAAGACAGAGTGGGAAGCTTGCTTGGTGACATTACAACAGCATCCCCATTCTGGGGGTTCATGTTTTGCTGAGGGAAAATGACCAGGTGAGTGTGGATGCAGCCTAGACAGAAGGGCTATTGCCCTGGCCCTCCATTTTCTGGACTGGGAGGGTGGTGGTGGATTCAAGGCTGGGCAAACATGTCCTTGATCTCGCTTGAGTGAAGGCAGAGTCCTGAATTGAATGAATATTTACCCAATTGTTCAAATCAAATTTGCATACTTCACAATGTTTGTCCAACGTCAAGAGTAGTGCCCCTGCAAATATTGACTTTGCCGTTCTGATATAAAAATCAATTTGCTTATTCAATATGTTTAGTTTCTCTCCACCTCCACATCTGCCACTCCAAGTGGTGTCAGTGGGCCTGTGCCAAGCTATGAACTGCCACCACTTTTTTTAAAGCAAATTCTTCGAGATCCTGATTGCCACTCTTCATTATAAGAGTGTATCTGCTAGGGTGCTTTTGCTCACAGGCAACGGGAAAGCAGCTCCACTGGTTGAATCAGCAGAGAGCCTTCTTTGAGTGCCTCAAGCCCAAAGCCCAGAGGTGGTTGGGTGTCGGTGACCAGCACTGACCGAGGGGGGGTTAGGACCGCACCAGAGAATCTGGACGGAGAGAAGAGACCACTCGGAGGCAGTTCTTCTGGGAACAGTCTGATCAGGACTGAAGCCAAATTTTATTCGGACTCCTTCCAACTTATATACCATTTTCTATACCCTCCAGCAGTGTGATAATCACTTACTGGGGGCGTACAAGTTCCGTGCTTTACAAACTATGCATCACAAGACCACCACGAGATCTGCAATTTCCAAGCAAACAATTCAAATTCCATGGTGCCTGTCGTGCTTACATTAAGGTCACAGGTGCACAATTTCAATACAAATCGTTCAAAGTGTTTTCCATAATGTTCAATGAATCATTCATATATACTCTTTGTTCTATACCCTGATCAATACAAAAAACTTTTCTAAGTTAACTCTAGGTTCAACCCAAGTTCACTGACTCCTAATATTTTTAACGATTAATATTATCAACTTTATACTATAATCTATAAGTTTACTTAAATGACTTAGCTGTTAGTTATACTATTATCCTATTACGATTTAACGTAATGCCTTATAACTCAGTTAAAACTTATTCTTAAACTACCAAACTTTATTATAATTCATATGAGTTTCATATGTCTAAACTTTAATTTTTATATGATCTAGTGATTGGACTTTAATACTATTCTATATCCTATTAAGCTAATACCTCATCATTAATTCTTTTATAAATCGTATAGTAACTATTATATTTGAGTAATGTAGCAAAAGGAAACAAAACAGCAAGCATAAATTTATGCAACTATGAGTGTATATGTGTATATTTTATCCTAACAAGTCTACTCTAAAAATCAAATAGTAGCTGTCACACTCTTGAACAAGGAAATGCATGGCCGCCATGTTGGTGGCTGTGGGCTGAAGCAGACAGAGTTTTGGTAATTAACGAAACAAAAGAAAATGTTCTGCCTGGCTAGGGGCAGGGCAACAAAACTATCATGGTAATTTAGTTTCTAATCTTAGCCCTAGGGGAAACAGCTTTCCCGAACAAGAGCTGACTACCCAGTCTATCAGGAAATAGAAGTTAAAAAATATTTAGAAAGAAGTAAAACTTAGAAAGACAGAGAAAAATAATTCTGCTATGCACTTTCCATTGGGTGTATTGAGATTTACTTATAAGTTTTACTGCCATGTATGCACACCGGTCACTAATCACACGCCAATATTATAGGTATAACTGATATCCTATGTCAGAGGCGATCTTCCAGATGGGCCTTTACAGGCCTCAGCCATGTAGCTATAGATGTTGGCTCCCAACAGTTGGGCTTCAGGTGAGGCATGCTCCCATGACTTGGCTATGTCCCGGGGACCAGTCCTCCACACCACCTTTCACAAGGCAGACTTATCTGAAGGGTGCTTCCGATCAGGCCCCAAGGTTGGCTGTGTGAGTCTTCTCTCATGTCTAGCTGAAGAATCCCTGCTTCTGGTGTTCATGGCCATCATAGTCACTGTTGTGAGAAGCAGAGGCCACATGCCCTTGCCACCCCAGCACTGGGGTCCCACACAGGCTGCATGGACTGGCTCATGCACATGGTCTCCAGAGGTCAGGTGAGGGTCCCCAGTCCCCGCCCCCCTTAGCAAACACTGGCACCGGCCTGGCTGACACCACCTTAGCTGCTGATTAGGGCCAGCACTGAATACCTCCACTGTGTTCAGTTTAATACCAACCCCAAGGTTAAAAATAAACAGCCTGCTCTTGATCGACTCCAAATCCATCCACGTTGCTGTGAAGTTCTTATGTTTGTCCTTCTATATGGCTGTATAATATCCCATTGTGTATATGTACCACATATTTTTTTATCCAGTCCAGCTTCAATGGGCAGTATAGTCGGTTCCATGTTTTTGTTACTGTGGATAGAGCTGAAACAAACATACATGCACAGGTATCTTTTTTGTAGAATGATTTGAGCACTTGGTTGTTTTTTGAGTTGGAGTCTCACTCTGTCGCCCAGGCAGAGTAGGGCAGTGGCATGCTCATTGGCCACCACAGTCTTGACTTGCTGGGCTCAGGTGATCCTTCTGCCTCAGCCTTCCAAGAAGCTGGAACTATAGGTGCATGCCACCACACCTGGTCAAATTGTTTATTTATTGCAGAGATGAGGTCTTACCATGTTACCCAGGTTGACCTCAACCCCCTGGGCTCAAGCAATTCCCTCACCTCCGCCTCCCTAAGTGCTGGGATTGCAAGTATGAGCCACCTTCTCTGGCTATTCTTAACAATTTGGGGACTTGCTGTGTGACTCTGAAAGATCTCTTATCCCCCTCTAGTCCCAAAACTACAGGTTCTACAACTCCCAAGGGCCGTGGGCTCATGTTCCTTCAGCTTTTTTCTTTCCTTGGGGACGCCTTGCTCTCACCTCCCACTTGTCTTTTCCCAGAACCTCTGAGCCCTCAACCCAGGCAGCAAAGCATCTTTCCTTCATCTGCAGGGTCTAGAAGCCCAGGATCTTCTCCTCTTCTTTTGCCTGCCATGCCTGTTGGCATCCTGGCTGAGCCTGGCCTGTACCCTGCCCAGGACACTGTTTGCCTGTGTGCACTACTGCCTGAGACCTTCCACCTCCCAGGCATCCTGGGGACTACAGCATGGAGGAAGTATTGGGTGTAGGCAATTGGGGGGTCCCCACTCTGGCAGTGGGCTGTGCAGGCAGAGGGAACTAGGTTTATCTCAGCTCACATGTTGACAGCTGGGTGGCAGAGCCTGTCTCCTCACCTCACAGGGCAACATGCCCTTCTGTGATGGGCAAGAGGCAGAGGATTGCAAGCTGCAGAGATAGTTTATGGTATGCTCTGAGTGCAGTGTCTGCCCACAGCTTGTGGCAGGGATGCCCAGGCAGAGGTTGCCTCCATTCAGACCAGCAGCAAGGCCTCGGCAGGCTCAGGTTGTCTGGAAATTCAGTGATCTTGGAACCTCTCTAGGATGTAGTTTCTTTCTGGGTATGGGGGCATTGGTGGCCTCCTTGGTCTCTGGATGACCCAGCTCAATTTGGATGGTGGTGAAAACTTCAGGCCACAGCCCAGACGGGGGCACAGCCTCTCCCCCAGGGCCAGCACAATTACACTTTATGATTCTTGGAACTCCTTTCTGAGAAAAGACAGCTTTCATGTATCCTTGGGAAGTCCTTGGCAGCATTGGGTTACCTGCAGCCCATCTGCACAGGGGCCAGGTCTTCCAGCTGGAAGTGACAGCCCACTCTGAGAGTGCACTTGACAAATAGGAGGGGGAAACAGATTTGAGACAGGAGTTCCTATTCGCACAGTTACAGGGAGTGGCGGATCCGTCTCCTGGTGGGGAAGGCAATAAATCAGCTGCACAGGGATGTGGGCGAGATTGCACCCTGAGCCTCTGTGCTTGGCCCCGCTGCCACATGAAAAGTGCAAGTGCATGGCATCCTCAAGAGGGTTGTGGCAGGAATCAGATTCCCCAGCACAGTGACTGCAAACACCTGCCAGCACCCACTCTGGGACTGCAGGAGAGGGCGCTGTGTCCTTGGACCCTGCACTCCCCAGAGGCCACATCCTCGCCAGCCAGGGGACCACCTGCTTCTGTGCAGGCAAGAGTTCAGCAGAATGCAGCCAATGATCATAGGCAACATTGTCCACATAAGTGGCCCAAGGTCCCTGTCTTGTTATCCCACCATGGTTGAACCCTCACTGGCTTTAGCCTTGCCCTTCAGGCTCCGTCAGCACCATTGTCTTTTACTAAAGAGTGGTTTGAGCGAGGGACTGCAGCTCTTCTACCTGTTTCTCACCGAGTGTCCAATATTTTCCAAGGGATTTCCTTTGATCTTTCCAGCACTGAGCACTTCTGAGGCAGATTTAAGATTTCAGCTGTAAGGGACAGGCAAGCTGAGACTCTGAGGTGCAAGGAAACTTTTCAATTCAGTGAGATCTTTGCCTTTGCAGGGCCGTGTTCTAGCAGGGAAGAGTCATATGATAAACTCTGGGCATTACATAGCATGTCAGAAAGACACAGTGCTCAAGCAATTCCAGCAGAGTATGCAGGAATAGGAAGCCTGGGCTGGGTGAGGAAGGAAGTAATTTCCATACAGTCAGAGCAAGCCTCGGGACCACGGTGCCCCTGAGTAAAGGCTGGCTAAAGGTGAGGGAGTTGGCCATGGGGCCATCTGGGAAAGACACTCCAGGCAGAAGGGACAGCCCCCACAGAAGCCCCGGAATATGCCCGAGTGCTCCAGGAAGGGCAAGAAGGTTGGTGTACCTGGAGCCGAGCGTGAGCCTGGAGAGTGAGGCGGGGCAGAGGAAGCCACACTGTGTGGGGCCTCGGGGCCACTGTGAGGCTGCAGAGTCTTCCTCTGAGATGGGAGCCAGGGAAGGCTGTAACAGAGGGATATTGTGATCAAGACTTTATTTCAAAAGATCATAGGATGCTATGTGTAGAGGCAAGGAGGGCAAGTAGAATTTTCTGGAGGCTGCTGTACCAGTGGCCCAAGTGGGGGGCAGCAGCATCTCACATAGGGCTGCGGTGGTGGAAGGCAGTGGCTGGATTCTAAGGATGTGTTGATGGTATGCCACCACGATTTCCTGAGCAGTCAGGAGTGGCATGCAGTGGGGCGATGAGTGGACATGGTCCCAAGGGTTTGACCTGGGCGATTGGAAGGATGGTGTAGAGTTGAGGAAGGTGTAGGTCAGACAAGTAGGGGCAGAAGGATGAGTTCAAGGCCTGGAGGGCTGAGCTTGAGTGCCCATTCGATGTCCAAGTGGGACTCTTAGCAGGTGGCAGCCCAGCGTCCATGAGCACAAGAGGGGTGAGTTGGCAGAGGAATTCAGACTTTGCTGATCTTTCAGTCCAAGCCATCCTCTGTTATTCTGAAATGGCTTTCTCTCTTCCAGTGGTTTTGGGAACGAACTGTAGAAGGTGACTTAGGCAGTAAATGCTATATTTGCATTGGAATTTGAAAGCCAGAATTATCCCCATCTCAGGAGACCTTGTTTGAAATGCCTGGGTGGTGCCGACAGCTGCCACAGTACTGTGTGGCCTTGTGTGCCAATGCCTTCATGGCATGCTTCGGGCAATGGCGTGTGCATCCATACCTCCCTCCTTCTTCAGAGTGTGAGGTCCTGGCGGGTGACCTGGCTTGCTGATCTCTGGGCTCCCATGCCAGGCTCATAGGTGACCCTCAGCTGTAGGATATAGTGTGAGGTGGTGGTGCACCAGGTCTCCCAGAGACACCTGCCTCCTGGGAGAGTCTCAACATCTTTTCTTATGGTTATTATTTTTGTTTGTTTGTTTTTTCTCTTTACGAACTGCTCATTCACTGTGTGCCCATTTTTGGATGAGGGCTTCTTTTTATTTTTGGTTTCAGGAATTTTTTATATATTTTGTCTACTAATTTTTTGTTACTAAGTAGAAAATATCTTCTCCCAGTAGTGGCTTGTGTTGTTATTTTGTTTTGATATCTTTTAAATTTTAATTTTATTTATTTATTTATTTTATTTTTTAGTTGGTTTTTTTAAACAATTATTTTTAAAATGTGGGGCACAATTCAGGGTTAGGTGTACAAATGGTCAAGGTACAGGTAAAGCTTGGGCCTGACTTTGGTGCCCACTGGTTTGAGATCAACTGGTTTGAGATCAGGTACCCTTTTTGATGGAATGTGCCCCCACCTGACTTCTTCTGCCAATCCATTTTTTATAGTATTATGATAATTGTTCATGGTCTGCTTATGAGTTATTTTAATTTTAAAGATGTAGGGTACAATTCAGGGTTAGGTACATAAGTGGGTTATCATAGGCAAAGTTTTTGATATCTTGTGTTCATAGAATTTTAACATTTTATTACAGTCAAATTTAATAATCTGTTTCTTTATGATTTGTTCTTTGAGAATTTCTTCTTTAGAGCAAGTTATTAAAAGATAGTCTGAATGTTTTACTTTTGATGCTGACATTTTTAATTCACTTTGAGTTGATTTTTGTAAATGGCACAAAGTGAGGACCTGTTTTTGTATTTCTCCATAAGGATAACTGATTGCCATCTGTCCTATTTTCAATTGCAACTCCATCATCCACTGTTTTTTTACGTGTGTGGATCTGTTTTGGGGTATTTTATACTGTTCCACTTTGCTGTCTGATGGTCCCTGGGCGAATACCACACTGCTTTAAAGCTTTATCATAGCTTTTGATACTTGGTGGAATAAACATTCTTATCTGCTTCTTTTTACTTAAAATTTTGGTGATATTCTTGGCCCTCAGTTCTCCATATACATTTCAGAATCATCACTTTGTCAAGTGCCATGAAATACCCTGTTGGGATTTAATTTGAATTGCACTAAATTTATATCATAATTTGGGAAGAATTGATATCTTCATGCGGTTGAATCTTCTCACTCATGACCATGGCAAACACCTCAATTTATTTGCATTTACCTTTTTTCAATGATGTCTTAGGACTTTCTCTATAAAGCGGGGCTACACTGTGCAAGCTGTCTGTGTACCGATGGCCCCT
>NW_007246290.1:23039-88959 GCF_000164805.1 Carlito syrichta | reverse complement strand
CAAAACCACATTGAGATGCCACTTAATCCCAGTAAGAATGGCCATCACTAATAAAACAAACAAAAACAGATGCTGTTGAGGATGTGGAGAAAAAAGAACACTTCTACACTGCTGGTGGGAATGCAAACTAGTGCAATCCCTTTGGAAGACAATGTTGTGATTTCTGAAAAAAATAGGAATTGGCCTTCCATATGACCCAGGAATCTCCCTATTGGGAGTATACCTGGAGGAACTCAAATCATTCTACAAAAAAGACACCTGCACACCTATGTTGTTGTAGTTCAATTCACAATAGCCAAAGTATGAAACCAACCATGTTGTCCATTGAAACTGGCCCGAATAAAAAATGTGATACATATAAACAGTTGCTTATTATGCAGTCACACAGAAAGACAAACATGTTGACTTTTAAGTATCTTGGATGGATTTGGAGCCGATTATACTAAGTGATCTGTCACAGAAAAACAGAACAGAGTACATATGTTCTCACTAATAGGCGGATCTTGAACAATTATAATACTATAAGAAAGGGATTGGCAGCAGTGGTAAATTATCAGGAGAGGGGAATGGAATTGGCAGTTGAGGAAAACTGCTATGTGAGGAAGGGTCATATTTCATCAACAAGTGTACCTGGATAGTCATTTGTACACCTGGATTATTATTAATTATTTTGGACCTATTTCTCTTTTCCAAAATCAAATTATGAAGAGATAATTACCCTGATTCAACAAAGAAATCAAGACAGAAATAAAAGATTCCTGGAATCAAATTAAAAAATGACACATTTTAACAAATTTTCTTGATGCCATGAAAGCAGTATTGAGAAAACAACTTATACCTCTGCACACATAAAATTAAGAATACTGAAAGATCAAAAGTAAACAGTTAAACGTCACTCCTAAAGAAGCTAGAAAGAGAAGGTGACCAAAATCCTAACATCAACTGAAAGATCCACGTCACCAAGAAAAAAATCACAGCTGCAAGTCACTGAAGACAAGACTATACTGGGGAATAAAAGACAACAACTGCTTCTTTGTGGGAATGAATAAGGTCAATGTATCCCTATCTTGATTGTCTTAAAAAAAAAAAAACAGAGCGAAAGTCTAAATAAGTACAATTGAAAATGTCAAAAAATGAATTCGCAACTGATCCAGAAGAAATTCTAACTAGTATCAAAGCTTTCTATGCACACTTGTATAAAAATTGATTCTTTTGTATAATGATGTGCATTCCTCTGCATACATTCTCAGGAGAGGGAGTCCTAGGTCATATGAAAGGTGAATTTCTAGTTATTTTAAAAATTGACACACTGTTCTTCATAGAGCTTGTACTAGTTGGCACTCCATATTCAATCCCACATCTTTTTTTTTTATTTTATTTATTTTTATTTTTTTGAGTTGGAGTCTCACTCTGCTGCCCAGACTGGAATGGAGTGGCTGCTCCCGGCCACCGCAGCCTCGACCTACTGGGTTCCGGTGATCCTTCTGCCTCAGCCTTCCTAGAAGCTGGAATTACAGGCATGTGCTACACGCCCAGCTGATCATTTTTGATTTATTGTAGAGATGAGGTCCCACTGCACAGGTGGGTCTCGAACCTGCGGGCTCAGGTAATACACTCACCTCAGCCTCCCAAAAGTGCGGGATTACAGGCTGAGCCACCAAGCCTCGCTTAGAGAATTCTTTAGAGTTAATTAAACTAATATTATTTTGATGACTCATAGCACAACAATAAAACTATATTCAGTGTTCCAAAAGTTTGGGAGGATGCCTGAAAAAAATGCAGTTGTACTTCCATTTAGGTGTACTGGAACTAACCAACACAAGTCTAAGTGCTTGTGGAAAACTAAGAACAAAGACCGAAGTTTTGACCCAGTATGAAGTCTTCAGACACCACTTTCACTGGCAAGATTGACTGGTGAGGGAGTTACATTTCATGGGATCAGTGTGTGAAGCAAATAAAGTTCTAAAAATGACACCAGTGGAAAAAAAACATAGATATACTAAAATTCAGGAGGACTTCTGGCAAGATGGAGACAGGGCAGCCTGGTCTGTGAGACCCTCTGTGAAAGGGAACACACATAAAGACTCAGCTCTCTCCTGGGGACTGAAGCTCCCATCATTGGCAGCTTACTCTTCACATGGAGATCAGCCGCGGTCACCGCTCAAACACCTCAGTGGACTGGGCTGCCACCAGAGCGGCAGATGCCCCTGCTGCAGCCATTGCACCACCCATGCCTGAGGCGACCCACGACTTCAGACCAGGAAGCCCCTGCAAATACAATCTACTGAGATAGCCACTGCTGCCACTGCCAATACCATATCTCGCACCTCACAGGCAGCCCAGCTCATGGAGCTCCTTCCATGTACTGTGAGGTGGCTGCCACCACCACCACCTTTGCCTGTTCCCTCCCATCCTGGGCACCCTCTGACTTCTGCCCTACCTGGCTTTTATTGAGGTTTCAGCAGCTGGAGATAAAGATCCTACCTGGCTTTTATTGAGGTTTCAGCAGCTGGAGATAATGATCAAGTGGAATGGTGAGATATCACCACCTGCTGGGGATCCAAGGTAACAACACAAAATGTGAAAGACAGAAGTTGTTTCCTCTTGGTAAATAGACACATGTCAGATCTGAGTGGTATACTGGGCAGGGAGCCCAGATCTGAACTGTCCTTCACAGCAGGCCAGGGGCAACTGACCCTAATTGTGAAAAAATCTACCAGTCTTCAAAGACAGCTAGAAATCAGATCTGAAAGGACACTGGACTTAAAGGAAAAGTCTTAGAGTGTGCTTGGTAGGTTCTGTTAGTTGACTGACTTTATTTTATTCATTTGGTTTTGATCATTTTGTAATTTCTCTGTAGACCTCATGTTTGTATAGAGAAATAGCAGACCAATAAGGAGGTTGGTTACCTTGTACGCTAGCATCATTGAATGTTATAGCTTTTTTGTATGGTTGTTAGTTAGTTTGTAGTCGTGGTTATTGTTTATCTTTTTACTTGTTTTAGTCTTTCTGTCTCTTTTCATTTGTTAGTCAGTACACTTGTCTGCTTTCCCTCATACTACTCTCTCTCTGTCCATCCCCTCTTCCCCCCACTGCCTACGCCATTCTATTCCCCCTGTTAGCCTCACTTTGCTTTCAGGGAGTAAATCTACAACCCCACTGCATGTACAGATTCCAAAGCAGAGGGAAGTGGATTTCATATTATCCATACACCTACCAATGGATACCAGGATCTGCAGACAGATTTTGAATCAGAACTCCCCCCTTAATTAAATCTCAAAACTGCAAACAGTGCTGGCACCCACCTACCGTCCAACTCCAGAATTGAACAAAGCAAGAGGATATACATAAGGGAGAATAGGAGAATGAACAAGCAGAAGTAAAAGAAATCCCTGCACCCCAGAATAACAGAATTAAAGAAGAAGGAGAAGTGGAGGGAAGGAAAAAGTAGGGAGGAAAAATCGGCAAAAATGAAGAAAAACCAAAAGAGGAATATGGGTCTCACACAGACCCCTAGGAGGTCAGACACTGAGGAAACAGACTTCAGAAAACAAACAATGAAGAGCCCCAGAACGACTGGTCACATGTAACAAACTCAGACATCAGGACATTAATAGAGAGAATAAAAGAATTGAAGGGAGTCAAGAGGAAAATAGGAAGGAGATGATGACAGAAATAACAGCAGTAAAGAATACTGTGATGGAAATAATTAGAGACTAATAAGCACAGATAGCAGAATTAGCCAAGCAGAAGACAGAATCCCAGAGCTTGAAGACCAAAACACAGAACTAACCCAAACGATCAAAAACATAGAAACAAAGCTTAAAAAGACAGAAAAAAAACTTTCAAGAGATGAATGATTACTTCAAGAGACCAAACCTAAGAGAAATTGGGTTTCCTGAGGCAGAGAGAGAGAGAGACAGAGACCACACTAGAGCAAACATTTCTTGAAATCATTCAAGAAAACTACCCTCATATCGTCAGTGATGCAAAAATTCAAACAAAAGAGATTCAGAGAATGTCTGCAAGATAACAAATGAGACGACTAACTTCCAGACACATAATAATTCGCCTAAATGAAGTAAGTATAAAATAAAAAATTCTAAAGGCAGCAAGTGAAAAAGGTCAGACTACCCACCAGGGAAGAGTAATTAGAATAGTAGCAGATTTACCTACAGAAACCCATCAGGGTAAGAGAGCATGTAGTCATATCTTCAAAGTTCTAAAAGATAAACAATTTCAACCTAGAATAATATACCCAGCCAAGCTAAACTTCATCAGTGAGGGAATATAAAAATCTTTCCCAGATAACCAATCCCTAAGAACTTATGCTGCCACCAGACCACCTCTATAAGAAGCAATTAAAAAAGTATTGAACACAGAAGAAAAGCAAAAAAGAATAATGATGTTCTTCACAAGAGTACAGGCAAAAGATTAAAAACACACGTCAACCAACTCCAAAACCAAAAGAAAGACAACAAGCAAACAGGAACAACAGAATCACTGTAAGGACATTATGAGCTGGGCTCGGCAGCTCAGCCTGTAACCCAGTGCCTTGGGAGCCTGAGGTGACTGAATTGCCTGTGCCTGCAGATTTGAGACCCACCTTGGCAACTTGGTGAGACCTCATCTATACAATAAATCAAAAAATTAGCCGGACGTGGTAGCATGCACTGGTAGTTTACGCTACTTGGAAGGCCAAGGCGGAAGGATCGCTGGATCCAAGCAGGTCGAGGTTGCGGTGGCTGGGAGCAGCTACTGTACTCCAGTCTGGGTGACAGAGTGAGCCTCCAACTCAAAAAAAAAAAAATAGAACAGTATGATAGGGATCAACTCTCACATTTCAATAATTAGCCTGAATGTGAATGGATTAAATGCACTACTGAAAAGACATAGAATGAAAAAATGGGTTAAACATTACCAGAAAACAATATATTGCCTCCATGAGACTCACCTCACTAGAAAGGAAACTCACAGACTCAAAGTAAGAGGATGGGAAAGAAATTTTCAGGCGAACACAGCACAAAAGAAAGGAGAAGTCACAAACTTAATCTCAGTCAAAATACTCTTTGAGGTATCAAAAAATTTAAAAGACACAGAAGGTCACTACATAATGATAAAAGTTTCATGAAATATCCATCCTAAACATACATGCCCCCAACATAGGAGCACCAACTTTCATAAACCAGCTTCTAGGTAAACTCAAAAAAGATACTAACTCTAACACTACCATAGGTGGGGACTTTAATACGCACTTACAACCCTAGACAGATCATCAGGACAAAAAACCAACAATGAGATCTGAACCTCAATGTGACTCTTGACCAAATGGACTTAATTGATACCTACAGAACACTACACCCAACGACCACACAATACACATGCCACTCATCACCGCATTAAACGTACTCTAAGATCAAACCACATACTTGACCATAAATCAAGCATAAACAAATTTCAAAACATCAAAAATTTGCCATGCACCTTCTCAGACCACAGTGGAATAAAAATAAATGTCAACATCCACAATGTTCACCTAAAGCCCACAAAGACATTGACATAAACAGCAGGATGCTAAACAACTCCTGGGTCAATGATGAAATCAAAACAGAGATTAAAACATACCTGGAAACAAAAGAAAATGAAGAAACATCTTACCAAAATTTCTGGAATGCCATGAAAGCTGTAGTAAGAGGAGAATTCATATTTCTACAAATGCACATGAAGAAAATGGAAGGATCACAAATTAACAGCCTAACAAATCACCTAAGGAAGCTGGAAAAGCAAGATCACCAAAACCCTAACTCCAGCAGAAGACTCCAGATCACCAAAATAAAAGCCCTAATCTGGGAAATAGAAGATGAAAAGATAATACAAAAAAATCAATGAAACAAAAAGCTGGTTCTTTGAAAGGTTAAGCAAGATTGATGGTCCGGTAGCTAGACTGACCAAGAAAAAAAAGAGAAAAAACCCAAAGAAATACAATCAGAAACACAAAAGATGAAGTCACATCTGAATCTGAAGAAATACAAAAGATCATTAGAGACTACTATGTACACGTGAATGGAAACAAACTTGAAAACCTTAAGGAAATGGAGGACTTTCTGACATCACATAACCTGCCTAGGTTGAAACAAGAAGAAATTGAGACCCTAAATAGACCAGTAATCAAGGAAATTGACCAGATTTCTCAGCAGAAAATTTTCAGTTTAAATGGGAGATTAATTTTATACAATGAAGTATGACTTAATGACAAGAATATATTCTAAGAAATGTGTCCTTAGGCAATTTCTAAATTGTGTAAGCACCACTGAATGTGCTTACACAAACCAAGCTGGCATAGTTTACTGATACCTGGTCTATATGTTAGTGCATAATGCTCCGAGGCAACAAAAGTGTACAGAATGCTATCATAATAAGCACTGCAATATATTATAAGACTGTGGTAAATGTTCTTGCATCTAAAATACTAGCTCAAGGAAGCAGAAACAATAAAGTTTTACAATTTCAGGAGACCCCCATTTTTCACATGGTATCTTCTGAACCAAAATAACATTATGTGTTGCATAACTTAATTCAAATTGCTAAAACAAAATATAAAGCAAAAAAACCTACCAACACAACATATTCATGGCACAAATATTCTTCAGAAATAAAGAATATTTAAGAATGATCCCAAAGAAATAAAAATTGAAGTCCTAACTAGTAGACTTGACTTATAAGAAATGTCAAAGAATCTAAGCTAGGTACTCAAATAATGGTTTTCTAACACAGAGTAGCTGCACTATGTTCACTCTGGCATCTGTCTTATAAGAGTTTTTCATAGATATTTATTTTATTTCTCATGTTTTTGCTTGTTTCTTTGTTTTCTAACTCAAATGTTATCTTCCTTTCCTCTTCTCAGTCTAGAGAGGTAGCACATATTAGGTGAGAACATTAAAGACTTTTGAAAAAAATCCCCATATTTCCTACAACAAATATAATGAACTCTTAAAGGGTTTTATTGACTTTCAATCCCATGGGATAATGTTCCTTTTCATATATAAGTTTAATCCATATTTTTGTATACATTATCCATCAGACAATCACCCCCACATGGCATCCTGAATAAAGAGCAATTCGTTTAGGATAACAGCATATAAATTTTGTAGCAAAATATGATACACCAAAGACATCAGTCAAGGGGCAGTGAGAATCCTTAGAATTTCTTGTTTATCCAGAAGATAAAATGGCAATATAGGAATATGTTAATGAAAAACCCCTAGTGACAAATAACATCTCAATGGTAGAGAGATGTACTTCATTAATTCTTTTCTGCAATAAGAATCTGAAAAGGTAGAACTTTAATTAATTATGAGATGTGCTGCAAACAGGTAATGTTTTGGTGGGAAACAATACCAGTGATCAGAAAAAAGGAAGCCCATTTCTTTTATCTCCATGAATCTAATTCTGAACTGGGCTCTGTGTGTCCCCACGGCCCCTTGGTAGTCAGCAATAACACCTAAACTCATCTCCCTACTGCTTCTCATCAGGGATGTTTGTGTTTGTGTTGGTTCACACTTAGGTCCATTCACTGTGTTCTTGCATAATAATACATGGTTGTGCCTTCTGAGGTTACAGAACACAGTTGCAGGGAGAAATGGTTCTTGGACGGGTCAACTGATATGTTGACTCAACTCTTGAGGGGTGGGGAGTTGGTGCTGAAACTATGATAGACAGCTCCAATCCATTCCAACCCTTTCCCTTGGGTCTGGTCAATCCGTCTCCACCAGTAACCACTGTTGATGGCATAACCAGAGACAGTGCAGGTAAGGAAGATGGACTCCAAAGGTTTTGCCAGTTCTGGGCCCAACTCCTGCATCTGCACCTGGAACAGTACACTTGTGGACAGAGAGAACCTCAGTGAGCCCTGTGCTTAGATACAGCATGCCAACCCCTTCGCATCTGAGTCCCTGAGACTCTCACATCTGGGAGATGTCACCAGAAAGAGGAAGAACCACTGATGCTTCATGTTCCTGTGCATGAAGTCCATGACTCTCAGAAAGTGTTTCCAAGGATAAGCAGGAACCTGCATTTAAGTAAATCAGAGACAACCTTTTTCAGGTCCCCTCTCACTGTAGGAGATTTTCTGTCTTCTCAATAAATCCTACTTTCTCTAAAAAAAGTAAATCTGTGTCAGTTTATTTATGCACATTGAAGTAAGGATCTGCATGTGGAAGGTATCTTTGAATGTTAAAGGTAGAGGGATAAGAGAAGGCTCTGTCTTTTGGGATCACCCTGAAAAGAGGATGGTGGTTGTACTCTCATAAACTCAGTTCCTTTTTAAGGGAAAACCTTCACATAGCCCAGGGTCTTCTCCGGGGTCAGAACATATGCTGAAAGGAAGGGTCAGGAAACCAAGTTTGGCCAAGGATGATGAATGACTTTGCCAGTAGGGTTCATGTTTCCCTCGTCGTAAATATTTCTATATAAGCAGCCACACACCCAGGGTCATATAAATTGCAAAATACCCATTCAATCATGCTGGTGCTTCAGGCAAATGAAATAATCACATTGAATTTAGAGAAACCTGGATCCAATCCACTGTTTATTATAGTTAAGAAAAATATTCAGTCCTAATTACAGGAAAGCCCCTCATTTCAAGAAATAGATAGTTTAAACACAAGAGAGTAGCCCTCTGAAAACTTTATGAGACATGAGATTTTGCCTGCAACTTTCTGAGAAAGTAGTGGGGCATATCTCTATCCTCCTCCATGTGTGACCCTAAGGATGTGGCCTGATTTCTTTATGCTTCTGTTTGAAAAGTTGTAGATTGTGAATGGTGGTGACAACATCATATGTAAATTCTCTAATAGGAGGTCAGGACTGGTGGATATTGTCTTCATTAAAATTAGTGCCATTACCCTCCCTGTAAACCTGCAAGTACTTCTGTGAATCCTCCCACCTGAGCGAACAAGGAATATAGATGCTGCACTGACAAGTCACATTTTTGGTAAGGGACAGGTCAACGGTGCTCAAACCTAATAACCTCACACATATATTGAAAAATTTTGATTTCAGGGACTCTGAAAGACCCTTTGCTGTATGTTCCTTACATGAACAAATGCTTGAGTATGGGGTGTTACAACCTGGGTTTTCAGTGCATTTTTTTTTTGAGTTGTAGTCTTACTAAGTCGCCCAGACTGGAGTGCAGTGGCTGCTTCCGGCTACTGCAGCCTCGACCTGCTCGGCTCCAGTGATCCTTCTGCCTCAGCCTTCCAAGTAGCCAGAATTACAGGCATGCGCTACCACGCCCGGCTGATTTTTTGATTTATTGTAGAGATGAGGTCTTGCTGCCCAGGTGGGTCTCGAACCCGCGGGCTCAGGCCATCCACTCACCTCAGCCTCCTAAAGGCGTGGGATTACAGGATGAGCCACCGAGCCTGGCTTCAAAGAATTTTAAATTAATTAAATAGTAAATAATGTACTCCTTGAATGTATGCAATAGGAGAGACATCAGAAGCAGGATGAGTCAGAGTAGCAGAACACACCTGAAAACTTTTGTTAGAACTGGGGCGGGTATGTTGACTACAGAAGGGAAGAATTGAACTCAACATCCTTTTCCAGGGGAGCTCTTTACTAAACAGGTCATCTCTGGACCTTTTGCTTGAACGGATGGCAACATGGAGTTTAGTATTCATATGACAAATATATCATCTTAATGCACACCCATATTATGGATAGAACATTCATAAAGGCAAATTTAAGGAACAAGGCAAGAGCCCAGGTCAAAAAGTGGTGTAGACATGATGTTAATCCAGGCAATCTGTCCAGAATTGTGCTCCTAACAAGGACATGCATTCATGATTTGGCATTGATAGTTTTGTGACTTAAACTCTGAATTTCATTTTCATCCTCATTTTTTCTAACATTTGAGGGGGATAAGTCTTAAAATTGAAACTCACTAGTAATTAGTAGAGATATTTTATTGTGGTGGTTTAAATTTTCATTTTTGTAATGACTACTTTTTGCTCATATGTTTTCTTTGGATAAGCATCTATCCAAATCATCTAAACCACCTTTAAATTGGGTACTTGTATTTTTATTATTTTATATTTTTGTGTTATATATTTTTTCTAAGTTATATTTTCTGTGCACTCTGAATACAAAACCATTATCACATATGTGCTCTGTTAAAATTTTGTTTTATGGTTAGGTGGTTTTCTCATTTTATTGAAGGCATTGTTTGCATCATTTGTTAAGTAATAAATCCCTAAGTTTCATTTTTTTGTCATTTATGATTTTAGCTTACTGTGTCACGAAGTATTATCTATCCAAGACTAAGCACTTTAATGTATTTTTTAAAGTCCTATTGTATACGCCTTACACGCAGACCTTTTTCACGTCTGGAGAAATAGTTGTATATAGGAGACCCTGATCTCAACCTAATTGTTTTCCGTGGTCACATCCAGTTATTTGAGAAGCACAATTGCTGAAAAATAAGTATTTCTTCTCCATTGAATATTCTTGATGTATTTATTGAAAATTGGTTGATTTTAGTCATTTATTTCTAAGTTTATTTTTCTTCTATTGATCTATGTCTGGACTTATTCTAAGAAGCACCCAATCTTGATTACTGTAGCTCTGAGCAAAATTTCGCATCATGAAATATGAGTCCTTGCCATACAAATGATGACCTCTGCATGTTTTTCTCATGTTGTTTACTTTATCTCAGTGATATAGACCCTGTCATCTCAAATGGTTGTGAGTGCCAATCTCAAACAAATCTATGTGTTTTAAATATAACCATAATAAGCAGGTGTTTAGAAATTTAAGCCAGCCTCCTCTGTAAACCTTGTGAGATCACACCTAGGCTCTGCTAGCCATGGATAAGAAGAATTCTAGGGCGTAAAACACCCCCAACTGCAGTTTTTCAGACAATTGTAATTCAGTTTTCCCACCAAGATCCCGAGCAATTTCATCTGGGCAAGTAAGTTTCCTCCACAACCACCCTCACCTGAAATCAATGCAACTTGCCACAGACCTCCAATACTGTTGTTTCAAGAACCTCATATATAGGTGGATATTTTTATTTCCACATGAATTTTAGAATCGGTATGTCAATTTCTGCATAAACAGAAGTTGGGATTGTAAAAGAGGTTGAGTTGAATCTGTAAATCACATAGGGGAATAATATCATCTTCACAATATTAAGTCTTATGATCCATGAACGTGAACATACAATGCATTTCAATATATTTGGATTTTCTATATATTTTAGTAAAGTAATATAGTCTTAACTGCAGTCTTGCCTTATTTTATAAATTTGATCCTTAGGACTGTTGTTAATACTATTAAAAATACTATTTTGATTCTATTTAAATGACAATATTTGTTTTATTTTTAGGTTATTTTTATCATATTTTATAGAAAAATAGTTGAATTTTATGTGTTTGCGTGATATTCTGTGGCATTAGTCTTTAATAAGTATTAAACTTAGACAAGGCAATAGTTCTCAATTTATTTATCATTTCTGATTTTGACTTTTTTATGTCATTTCAATTTGCATAAGTGTTTTAGAAATAACTTGGTTGCATATCGACTAAATAATCTTGAAGCAATTTGTTTAGAATTGTGCTGATTCAATAGATAAATAGTGGAGAACAAACATAAAACTGATATTGAGATTTCTGATTAAGAACCATAGTATTTATTGACATCCATTATTTAATTTCTAAAATAATAGTATATAGTTTTCACTTGTCAATGCTCTACACACAAGGAGCATCATTTTTGTAAATGAACATATTGGTTTATTACTTTTGTCACACTGGAGGCCACTTATCATGGAGTAATGAATATTGTCGGTGTATAAAGGCATTAAATAATCTCATCTTGTGTCCAGTTTGTCAAGTGACCATTCAGCAAGGAGACTGTTTTGGCTAGGAAGACATTTCCAATAGATAGATAGATAGATAGATAGATAGATAGATAGATAGATAGATAGATATAGAGAGATAGATAAGAGGGAACTTATTAGGAGAATTACTAAATGTGATGGTGGAGACCCTTAAGTTCCAGAATAGAATGTCTGCAAGGTGGCACACAAGGAAATTTGTTAGTATGACTCAGACATTGTCAAGAAGCCTGAAAGCCAGTGACGCTCACTGTGTAAGTGTCAGTCTGAAGCCAAAGGCTTGAAAACCTGTGGAAACACAGGTGTAATCCCTGAGATGTAAAGACCACAGAAATTGGAGTACTAAGAACAGAAGATGGCTATGCAGCTCCATGGGAGAGACAAAGATAAAATTTGACTTTCTCCTACATCTGTCTTCTATGTGACCCACAGTTGACTGTGTTGAGCTCCCACACTAAGGGTAGATATTTCCTACTCAGTTCACTGACTAACAGCACAATCTCCTCTGCAAACACCAGCACAGACATATGCAGGAATAATGCTTAGTAGCTCTGTGGGTTTTCCTTAATACAATCAATTAGACACCTAAAATTTCATTACAGGGTATTTGCATGGAATTGAATACATTAAGAAAGTGAAAAATATCCAAGGAGCTGGTTTTGCAAACCATCAGTGAAGGTATTTTATAATAATCAAAGTTGTTTACTTCATTTCTAACTTCTACAGTCATAAGCAGATCTTGAACTATACTACTATAAGTAAGAGATCGGCAGTAGTGGTAAACTGTCAGGAGAGAGAGGTGGGGTTGGCAGTTGAGGGAAGCTTCTAGGGAATGGAGAGGCATAGCTCATCAAAAAGGGTGCCTGCATAATCAGTGACTGCACACCTAACCATGAATTATACCCCCATTTTTATAATAAAAAAAGAAGCAAAAAATGCAAAACTGCACAAAGTGCAGCCCCCAACTCACAGTCCAGCTTCAGAATTTAACAAAATGAAAGGATCTACATAAGGAATAATAAGAGATAGAGCAAACAGAAGTAAAAGCTTCCTCCCCATCCCTGAACAACAGAATTAAAGATGGTATAAATGGGGGAGAAAAATACACCCTAATTAAAAAAAAAAAACACACACACACACAAACAGCTGGGCTCGGTGGCTCAACTTGTAATCTGCACCTTAGGAGGCTGAGGTGAGAGGATTGCAATGGTACATGGGTTCGAGACCCACCTGGGCAACTTGGTGAGACCTCATCTCTACAATAAATAAAAAAATAGCTGAGTGTGGTAGCATGCACCTGTAATTCCAGCTACTTGGAAGGCTGAGGTGGAAGGATCACTGGAGCCCAGCAGGTTGAGGCTGCAGTGGCCGGGAGTGGCCACTGCACTCCAGTCTGAGTGACAGAGTGAGACTCAAACTCAACAAGAAAAAAAATACACACAAAGAAATGATGTGGGTCTCACACAGTCCCCTGGGAGGTCAAATACTGAGAATACAGACTTCAGAAATAAAACAATGAAGAGCCCATAGAATGACTGGTCTTAAAACCACAAATCCAAATATCAAGATATTAATAGAGAATAAATAGAATTAAGGAGAGACAAGAGGATAAAATGAAGGACTTGATAACTGACATAACAGCAATACAGAATAGAGTGAGTGAAATAAATAACAACCTAATAAGCATGGGAAGCAGAATTAACCAAGAAGAAGAATCATAGAGCTTGAGGACAAAAATATGGAACTAACCCAAACTGTTAAAACATAGAAAAGAAGATTAAAAAGACAAAAAAAACCTCCAAACAATGAGCAATTATTTCCAGAGGCAGAGTCTAAAATTATTTGGAATCCCTGAAGCAGATAGAGAGACAGAAAATACCCTGAAATAAGCATTCCATGAAATTATCCAAGAAAACTTTCCTTATGTCATCAGTGATACAAGCATTCAAACACAAGAGAATCAAACAACCCCTGCAAGACAAATATAGAAGACCAACTCCTAAACACATAGTAATTCACTTACACAAAGTAAGTATAAAAGAAATAATCCTAACGGCAGCAAGAGAGAAAGTTTAGACTATCTACCAGGAAAACCCAATTAGAATAGCAGCAGATTTATCTAAAGAAACACTTCAGGTTAGAAGGGCTTGGAGCCCCATTCTCCAAGTTCTCAAATGTAAACAATTTCAACCCAGAATATCCTACCCAACTAAGCATAGCTTCATCAGTGATGGACAATTAAAATCCTTCCCAGGCATTCAATCCCTAAGAGTTTACACTACCTTCAGACAAGATATGCAAGAAACACTTTAAAAAGAATTAAGCACAGCAGAAAGAAAAAATAGAATGACAATGCCCTTCACAAGAATGTAGGAAAAAGACTGGAAATCCACATGAATCAACACAAGAATCAAAAGAAAGGCAACATACAAATAAATAACAGCAACAACAACAAACTATATAAGAACCACATGACAAGGATAAACTTTCATATCTCAGTAATTAGCCTGAATGTGAATGGACTAAATGCACCACTGAAAAAACAGAGAATGGCAAAACGAATAAAATATCATGAGACAACAATGTACTGTCTTCAAGAGATTCATATCACCAGAAAGTTCACTCGCAGAATCAAAGTAAGAGGATGAAAAACAAAATTCCAGGTGAATGCAACACAAAATAAAGCAGGAGTCATGATGTTAATATCAGACAAAATGCCATAAAAGGTATCAAAATTTTTTAAAAGATACGAAGGACACTACATAAAGATAAAAGTTTCAATCCATCAGCAGAAAATATCTATCCTAACCATATGTGCACCCACATGGGAGCATAAGCTTTCATGAAGCAGCTTCTAAGTAATCTTTTTAAAAAATATTGATTCTAACACTATTGTAGCTGGGGACTTAAATATGTCACTCAAACCCCAGAGCAATCATGAGGACAAAAATCTTTCAAAGAGATCCAGAACCTAAATGTGACATTTTACCAAATGGCTTGATTAATACCTACAGAACATTTCTGCCAAAACCACAGACTGTCATTCTACTCATCACCACATGAAACATTTTATGATATCAACCACATCCTTGGGGAAACAAATTCCATAAGGTTTAAACCTTGCCATGCATCTTCCCAGACTGCTGTGGAATAAAAATAAACATCAACACCAACGAAGTTCCCCTCAAACCCACAAAGACATGGACACCAAATGGTATGATGCTAAACAACTCCTAGGTCAACATGGAAACCAAAATAGAGTTTAAACAATACCTGAAAACAAATGAAAATTGAAAAACCTCTTACAAAAATCTTTGGTATACCATGAAAGCAGTAATGAAGGTGAATTCCCAACCCTATGAACATACATGAAGAAAATGGAAAGATCACAAGTTAACAGCCTTATAAATCACCTAAGGAAGCTTAAAAGGTGAGACAACAAAAACTCTAATCTCAGCAGAATAATTCAGATCATAAAAATAAAAGTCCAAATTAGTGACCTAGAATACAAAAATATAATACAAAAACAAAACAAAAAACTGGTTCTTGGAAAGAATAAACAAGATCAATGGACCCTAACTAAACTGACCAATAAAAAAAGAGAAAAAGTCCAAATAAACACAATCAGAAATGCAAAAGATTACATTACAACTGACCCTGAAGAGATACAAAATATTATCAGGGACTACTATGCACTCTTATATGGATACAAACTTGAAAAGTTAAAGGAAATAGAGAAATTTCTGATATCATATGACCTCTACATGTTAAAACAGGTAGAAATCATGACCCTAAATATTCCAATACAATTCAGGAAATTGACTATATCATAAGAAAACAATCCACACATAAACCTCGACCTCTGTATTTCCAGCAGAATTCTACAAAACATATTAGGAGGGAATGATATCAATCTTATTGCCACTAATCCAGACAATTGAGAAAGATGAAACTCTGTTAAAATTATTTTATGAAGTTAACATCAAATTGATACCCAAGCCAGCTAAAGATCCAACAAAGAAAAGAACTACAGATCAATATCCTTCATAAATATCAATGATAAAATTCTCAAAAACTAGATAGCAAACTGGATCCAACCTAACATCTCAGAGATCGTTCACCATGACCAAGTAAGCTTCATCCTTCGAATGCAGGGCTGGTCCAACATTTGCAAGACCATAAAAAATTAAGTGCATCAACAAATGTAAAACCCAAGACCACATGATTGTATTGTTAGATGCAGAAAAATCTTTTGATAAAATCCAATACCCTTACTTGATAAAAATTCTAAAATATCTCATCACATGTTGAACATGCCTCAAAATAGAGCTATCTATGAGAAACCCACAGCCAGCACACTGTTAAAGGAACAAAAATTGGAACCATTTCCCTGAAAACTGGTACAAGACAAGGATTCCCACTCTCACTCCTCCTTTTCAACAAAGATTTGAAGTCCCAGCTAGAGCAATTAGACAATAAAAGGAGATCAGGGGCATCCAAATAGGAAAAGAGGATGCTGATTCATCTCTCTTTGCAAACGACATGATTCTATACCCCTAAAATCCAAGAGAGTTTGTCAAAAACGTCCTTGAACTTATTAAGGACTTTGACAAAGTCTCAGGGTATAAAATAAGTGTGAAAAAGACAGTTGCATTTCTATACACGAATAATAAACAAACAGAAACCCAGTAAAAAGCACAATACCATTCACAATATTCACCAAAAGATGAAATACCTTGGCACCTTCCTAAAAAGAGACATAAAAAACTTTTACAACAAAAACTGCAACACACTGGTCAAAGATATCAAAGATGACACAAACAAGTGGAAAACTATTCCATGTTCACGGACTGGAAGAATCAACATTGTTAAGATGCCCATCCTACCATGGGCAATCTACAGATTTAATGCAATACCCATTAAATTACCAGCAGCATCCTTCTCCTTCCTGGAAATGACAATACAGGAATTCATATGGAAACACAAATGAGCATGCATAACCAAATAAATCCTCAGAAGAAAAAAAAAAGCAGGAGGTATCAAAACCTCAATTTCTCAATAGACTCATCTTCGTCAAAGCCTCCTCCACCAGACACTGTGGAGAGGAGAACCTATTCAGTCAATGGTGTTGGAAAAACTGACCGCATACAGAAGATCAAATCAAGACTCCTAACTACCACCATACACAAAAATCAACTCTAAATGGATCAAAGTCCTAAATGTAAAACCTCAAACTATATGCGTCTTAGAAAATGCAAAAGGCACCTGAAATGAAATTGGAACTGACAACCAATTCCTGATCAAAACCACAAGTGCCCATGCCATAAGAGATAAGATAGACAAATGGGACCTCCTCAAACTGAAAAGCTTCTGCAAAGCCAAATAAACCATCAAGAGTACAGGGAGAGAGCCCACAGACTGGGAACAAAATATTTGCCAAATATATGTCTGACAAAGGTCTAACATCTAGTATCTACAAGGAACTCAAACGTTCAAAAAAAACCCTGCAAAGTGGGAAAAGATATGAATAGACACACCTCAATAGAAGACATATGGGCTGCCAGAAAATACATGAAAAAAATGCTCAGCTTCACTAGTCAGCAAGTAAATGCAAATTAAAACTACACTGTGATATCACTTAACTCCAGTCAGGAGGGTCATCGTCAGTATCTCAAAAAATAAACAGATGCTGGAGAGGATGTGGGGGAAAAGGATACGTCTACACTGTTGTTGGGTTTGTAAACAAATACAACCTCTATGTAAAACATTTTGGTGATTTCTAAGACATTGACCTTTCATATGACCCCAAAATCCTCTACTTGGAATATATTCAGTGGAAATCAAGTCATCTGTGCAAAAGGTACCTGCACATGTATGTTTACTGCAATATTGTTCGCAATAGCAAAAACATAGAACCAACAGTTTTGCCCATTGAAATAGGACTGAATTTTAAAATGTGGTACATATATATTATGAAATATTATATATCCATAAGGAATGAAAAAATTGTGAACTTCACAGCAACTTGGATAGACTTAAAGTCTATAATACTGAGTGATCAATCACGGAAACAAAAAACTGAGCATTGGTTATGTTCTTACTCATAATCGGACCTTGAACAATTATTTTAGTACTATAAGAAAAGAATTGGTAATAGTGGGAAACTGTCAGGGGTGAGGGGGACTGGGATTGGCCGTAGTAGGATTCTTCCAGTGAAGAGGCACACGTTATCAACAAGGGTAACTGCATAATGAACATTTGTATAATTAAACTTGAATGGTACCCCACATCTTAAAAAATAAAAAAAAAATCGAAACAAAAAGCTGAATGTCTGATACTATAAAAACAATCTATGCAACACTAGCCTGAATGAATAAGAAAATGAGAGAAATAGCTGGAAAAATGCAGGCAAAAATTTAAAAGACCAAGTCACACTGACCCTGACTAAATAAAAAAAATTATCAGAGATTAATATACACACTTGTATGAAAATAAAACTCAAAAACGTAAGTGAAATGGAAGAATTTCTAACATCACACAATATCCCAAGGTTGAAACAAGAAGAAACTGATTCTAAATACAAAATGACAACCCAGGAAATTCACTGTGTCATAAGAAAATTACCTACGAAAAAAGCACCGCACATGATGTATTTCCAGTGGGAATCCAAAGTAAACATTCAAGAAGGAGCTGATAAATATCTTATTGTAAATATTCCAGACAGCTGAGAAAGAACTCTCTCCAAAACACTTTATGAACCTGGCATCATACTGATACCCAAATCATGTAAAGAGACAAGAAAGAAAGAGCACCACAGCCCAATATCCCCGATAAACATAGATACAAACATTCTCAACAAGATTCTAGTGGCCAGACTTGATGTCTCAGCCTATAATCCCAGCATTTTGGAAGGCTTAGGCAAGTGGATAGGCTGAGTCCGTGAGTTCGAGACCAGCACAGGCAACTTGATGAGACCTCATCTCTACAATAAAACAAAAATTAGCCTGACATGTTAGTGCATGCCTGTAGTTCTGGCTACTAGGAGGGCTGAGGCAGAAGGATTGCCAGAGTCCAGAATGCTGATGGTGGGGTGGCTGTGAGTGTGACACTTCACTCCAGCTTTGACAGAGTGAGACTCTGACACTTAAATGAAAAAAACTTTCTAACAAATCAGATCCAGCAACACATCTAAAAAAACCTCCACCATAACCAAGTAGGCTTCATCCCTGGGTGCAGGACTGCTTCCACATCTGCAAAACCATAAATGCAATTAAATATATCAGCAGATGTAAAAACAAGAATCACCTGATTATATCATTAGATGTGGAACAAATTTTTAACAAAATCTAGCATTGTTTTTGATTAAAAAAAACTCTTAAACACCTAGGTATAGGAGGAACATACCTAAAAATAGTAAGAGCCATCTATGATAAACCCACAGTCAACATATTGCTAAATGGACACAAATTGGAAGCACTTCCCCTGAAAGCTGAAAAAAGACAAGGCTGCCCTCTCTCACACCTCCTGTTCAACATAGTGTTGGAATTTATAGCTACAGCAACCAGACAGAAGTAAATAAGTGGTATCTAATTAGGAAAAAGAGAAATCAAGTTATCCCTCTGCACTGACGATATGATACTGTACGTCAAAAATCCAAGATAATCTGTAAAAAATCTCCTTACATTGATAAAAGACTTTGGCAAAGTCTCAGGGTACAAAGTCAATTTGCAAAAGACAGTAGCACTCTTATCCACCAGCAACAAACAGGGAGAGAACCAAATAAAAAGCACAATCCCATTCAAAATAGCAGTAGCAACAACAGCAAACTAAAATACCCTGACATCTTGCTAACCAGAGAAGTGAAAACTCTTTACAATAAAAAACTGCAAAACACTGCTGAAATGGATTGGAAGAATCAGCATTGTTAAGATGTCCATTGAACCAAGGGCAATGTACAGATTCAATGCTGTACCCATTGCATTACCAACATCATTCTTATACCCAGAGCAACGATCTTGGGATTCATACAGAAACACAAATGACCATGAATATCCGAAGCAATGCATAGCAAAATAAACAAAGTGGGAAGTTGGGAGGTATCACGCTTCCAGACTTTAAACCTTAGTATAAGTCTACAATAACTAAAACCACCTAGTATTGGTACAAGACCAGGCATACAGACAAATGGAACAGGATAGAGATTCCGGTAGCAAAATCTCAATGTCTTCAACCACTTGTCTTTGACAAATCCTACAACAACATCTAGAGAGAGGAGAATCTATTCACCAAATGGTGCTGGGTAATCTGGCTGAACACGTTCAGAAGAATGAAACAGGACCCCTACCTATCATCATACATGAAAATCAACTCCAAATGGATCAAAGTTCCAAATGTAAAACTACGAAAGTTAGGAATCTTAAAAAATGCAGTAGATAGCCTTATGAAAATAAGAATAAAGAAAAAAATTCTTATCAAAACCCCAAAAGCTCATGTTATAAAAGATAAGATGGACAAATGGGATCTCACCAAACTGAAAAGTTTCTGCAAAGCAAAATAATCCATCATGAGAGTGAGGAGACAGTGAACAGATTTAGAAACAATATTTGTTAACTATATATCTGACAAAGTCCTAGCATCCAGGATCCACAAGGAACTCACACTTGCTGAAAGGAGAAAAACAGTCTCATTAAAACACAGGCAAAATCCATGATTAGACATTTTTAAAAAGACATATGAGCATCCAATAGACACATGAAAAAAATGTTCAAACTCACTAATTATAAATACATGCAAATCACCACCACATTGAGATACCGCCTAACTCTAATAAGAATAGTCATCATTAATAAAACAAATAAACATCACATGCTGGCAAGGATGGAGAAAAGGTAACGCTCCTACTCTATTGGTGGAAATGCAAACTCGTCCAAACTATGGAAGAAAGTAAGGCAATTCCTAAAATAAATATAAATATAACTTCCATATAACCCAGCAATTCCCCTTCTGGGAACATCTCCAGAGGATCTTAAATGACTCTACAAAAAAGATCCCTACACATACATATTTGTTACAGCACTAATCATAACAGCAAAAACATAGAACCAATCATGCTGCCCCTTGAAATTGTACTGGAGAAAAAAATATGGAGAAATAAATATTCCATCCAGATGATGAAATTTTATGTGGTCAGAAAGAAGGACAAATTGATGGACTTCACGGCAACCTGGACGGATTCTGTAACACTCACTGATTTATCACAGAAACAAAGAACTGTGTACCATATGTTCTCACTCATAAGTGGATCCTGAACATTTACCATAAAACTTTGAGAAAGTTGTTTTCAGTAGCTGGGAACTGCCATGGGAGGCAAGGAGAGCACATAACATTAATAAGGGCACCTCTTCTCAAACCAGGTAAAAAGGGGGACCAAAGGGAGAACCAAATTTTACCAGTACAATGACCATTTGCATAACTAATTCTGAATTGTACCCCACACCTATAAAATAAAATAAATTTTAAAAATTTCCTTTTATTCTTCTGTAATTCCTCCTCTTTCCTTTTCTTTCTACCAGGCATTTCCTAACCCTCTTTTTGTTACTTTAGATAAGTTTCACTTTGTAGAGTTTATAAAAGTGAAATAGTGAAGTATAAACATTTATTTATTTGCTTAGTTTTACGAGGTAAAAATATCTTTGCATGCAGCCATGCTGTAGTAAGTATCAAGCACTCCATGTTCTTAATCATGGATCATATTTGAGTGAATGAATTCACCAACATTTCCCTGTCAACTAAACTGCTAATTGACTTGGACTGTTACCAAGACAATGATCATATACATACAACTTCTACCCAACTCGGAGAATCAGGCAGGTGATAAATCAACTTTTCTTCTTACATAAAAAATAGCAATGACAAAACGAACAACATCTTCACCAAAGATAGCAAAACAGAGCAAGCTGTAGATTCACAAGTTTTATTTAATACTTCAGTTAATTGAAGGTACATGAACTGAAACAAACATGAATTCTGTAGAGACAAGCCCTTCCAGGGAGAAAAAACAGGAACAGAGTACCATCTTATCTTGGAAAAAGGATACTAGATGGTGCATGGCTTGGCAAGATTAGGACAGATATATATATTGGATGATACGAAGCTTAGTGTAGTAAAAGTGTCATAGTTTGAACTTTGTAGTGGCCTCAAAGGTAAGTAATTCCTATTCCCATTTAAGTATTTTATCTAGGATAATTGAAACTGCAAAATGTCCTTCCCCTACAAATAGCTGTGACTGGGAGAGAGGGACAACTCGCCGTTCTGAAGTGCGCCCACAGCCATGTCCCCTAATACAACAGAGAACTAAAGAATTAATATGCATGGGAAGACACAAGACCCAGGATCCTTGACTCACAAATACTGCCCTACAAGAAGTAGGAGGTGAGGAGAGTTCATGATGGAAGAATTTATACAGAACCACAAATGCTCTCTGTCATATAGAACAACAGCCTGAATCTTCATGGAAGAGCAGGGAATTTGAAAGCAGAAGTCAGTGATGGTGTAACATTGGAGATGTGGGTGAGAAGAACTGGATAAAACAAGTGTCACCCCATCTCAGAAGAAGGGGCAAAAATATATAGACATCGCATCTGGAGGATGAACAGGGACTAACAAGAGAGCTTACTGAGACTATGTGTCATAACATTACCTGAGAATTTAGCTCAGTGAGATCAGAGAATGTCCCTTAGTCCATCCCCTTCCATCACATTAAAAACTATCAAGTATAAAACTGGAATGGACCTGTGAGAGCTGAAGATGATTTTCCCCATAATAATACAAGGCAAATGCACAAGCCATAAGGAACCTAAGCAGCGTATCACAGGAGGAATGTGAACTCTGTTGTGCTCATAGCAGGGATAATATTCAACATATGTAATGACTGCATTGAGATCAAATTCAGAGCTGAATAGATTTTCACACACTTTCACAATTAAGCCCAGCAAAGATAGGGTGTATTCATGCATGGGTAGAAAAATACATAGCATAAAGCAATAAGGCAACATCAACCACAAAACTCCAAATGTCTGGTTATCAATAAAACAATACTGAGTGTACTAATAGAAACAAACAGGTTATAATGAGCAGATGATCAGAATAAATGCATAATGACACATTTATTACAGCTGTTTAATTTAAAATGTTCAATATGAAAAGTGAAACAGATGTTGCAGAAACAGGTGACATGTGCTGAAACAGGGAAATATTGAGCAGGACTCAAGTGGCCTCAACATTCTCTGGGCTTTGCCCTCTGCTTGCTAAATCCTGTGATAAATGTGTCTGGTATCTGCATTCATTGAATTAATATATCTCCCCTGTTCTCCATCTCTTATTAAGCGATCTGTTAGCTATATAAGTTTTGAAATGCATTTCTCTTTGATGTTTTGAGTTAGGCAAATGATCCACTTACAATACTATCCTGAAAGGTAAATGGATATTTCTTGCTAAATTCTTATTTTAACGTTCATAATATTTTTGTTTTGTTATAAATAAGACCCTGTTCCTGAGAAGAAACCTGTGCCCTAAAGTACTGTGCCCCTGCTAAGGTCTTGGACCTATCTGGGTGCATCCTAAGCACCCCCTGTTGGCCAGTTTCAGCCCTGAAGGGAGGTTCCTTCAGGGCTCACAGAGCATGTCCCTCTCAGCATCTCCAGCCCAGTATAAAGTGGCTAAGCCTTGGTTCAGAATGCTCCTTCACTAACACCATGCTCTTTTGAACATATTACCTTAAATAGTGATTTTTTCCTTACCAAACACAGTCAATTCTAAAAGGAGACCTCCAGCATGGTCTTCATGGAACCACCGGGAACCCCTTCTCTGGAGATACCCGATGCCCTGATACAGTCAAAACACATGATTATTCCAGAAACTTTAGACAAATTGGTGGGAACTATTTTTTTCTCTTTTATTACACTCTGGCTAAAGGTCACACCAAAAAAAAGATCACACCAAATAGTAGCTTTACAGACAGACATGTGTAGCTCAAAGCAATACAATTAAATCACACAAACACACATTGGCTAATTTTCACAGGACTGGGTCCGTAATCTGTCCTTATTTCTTACATCCAAGTCAAATAGCCCAATACTGACCTAGACCTGGATGTGTAAATTATTTTTGTCACGCGTAAAGTAAACGCAAACTTAAACATGGGAGGTGTGTGAAATTTGCATTCCCTGTTCTTACCTGGAAATTCTGCAAATGCCCTTCATGCTTGATATTTTCTGGTAAGTTAACTTTATTAAGTGTTTGGCTCTATTTTTTATTGTTTTTTCTTCTAATTTATAGTTTAGCTGTGTATACCCTATTTAGATCTATTTGTATTAAATACTATATGCTATTTTTCCTTACAATCATACAATTTAAGGTAAATTTCATTATTCAGACCCAAAACACAAGACTTTTATGGAAAAAAGACCCCTTCTAGGAATTGGCATGATCTGCAGCAATTTTTAGCATCAGACCAAAAATTTGAGCTCAAAAGATGAATGAACAAGTTTTATAAAGTGGCATGTAGCTGATCTAAAGGGGCCTCTGTGAAGATGGTTGTGTGTATCAACTTGGAACCTGTTTTAGGATGAGATTAATATTAGACAAGTGAAGCATTAACACAGTCTTATAAGTGTCTGTAGTGCCCATCCCATGAGTAGATGTATAAAACAAAAAAACAAGCCTCTGTCAGCAAGAATACATTTTCTAGAATATTTCATTAGAAGTAGTGTAGACCATAAGATGTCCTGGATCAGCAGGTTTTCCATTTTCTATTTGTTTTTCTTGTTTTCTACCTGACATCATTCTTAATAAAACTACCTCTTTTCCATTCCTAATTCCTCAGACTCATAGTCATGTGACAGGGATGATATATATCATGGGCTGTACTGGGTCTCCAGGCTACCAGACTTTGGACTGAAGATTCATCATGGCTCTTTTTTGTTTATTCCTGTTAGGTTTATGACTGGATCTATAAACTTACCTTTTCTGAGTTCCAGACTTCCAGCCTTCTCTGTGGTACTACATTATTGGTTTTTCTTTACCGTTGACTGCCAACTTTCAGACTGGGGCTACATCTTGAGCTTTCCTGGGTCTTTGCTTGCAAATGCCAATACACCATTGTCTCTCTAGGCCAAGAAGCTCCTGACTGAAACATTGTCTTTGGCTGTACTGGGTCCACAGATGGCAAGACTGAGTTAGAACTGCATTATTGGTTCTTCTAAATTCCTATCCTGAAATGAAACGCAAATCTACGACATCACAACTTCCCTGTATATGTAAGAGAATATCCACAATTTCTATTCCTCTGGTAGTTTTAGATGTAGTTTAATATCCTCCAATCAGTTATTTAAGGTGAACTATTAAAATATCAATTTTTAAATTTTTGTATTTTAATGTATATATTTTATTTTTAGCCAAATTCTCTGTCACCCAGGATCACTAAGATCATGGCTCATGGCAGCCTCAACCTCTTGGGCTCAGGTAATCCTTCCTCCACATCCTGAGTAACTGGAACTACAGGAAGACACCACTACACATAGCTTTATTTAAAATTTTTAATTTTAAAATTGAGATTTTCCTATTTTGCCCCAGCTGCTATCAAACTCATGAACTCAAGCTACCTGCCCATGTAGTCCTCTCAATGTGCTGGTTTTTCAAGCCTATAATGTATATTTTTACTAGTAGAAACTTTCTTCTTAGCAATAGGAGTCTCATATTTTTCAGGGAGCCTCATTAGCTTTGATAAGTTGAATTTATATTTTCACTGAACTGAAGGTGTGTTCCAATTTTCTTTGTGATTTATTTTTTAATATGCCATTTATTAATCCTGCAGTTTACAATTTCCACATTTTTGTGAATTTTTTATTTTTTATACATTTGTTTTCTAGTTTTCTTCCATTGTAATCAGAGGAGGTACATTGTATTATTTGTCTTTTATATTCATTGAAGGGTGTGTGTTTCCTTATAAATGATATACCTTGAAGAATATTCTGTTTTCCCTTGTAAAAAACATGCAATCTGTATAAATTAATTGGAATATTCTACCTAAGCCTATAAAGATTAACTGCTTCATGGTACTGTTCACATCTTCTATTTTATTATCTTTATTCTGGGCATTGTGTCTATTATTGAAATTGGAATATTCATGTCTTCAACTATTATTCCACAACTCTGTTTCTCCCTTCAATTTGATCAATTTTTAGGGTCATATAATTTGGATTCTGTTTTTCAGTGATCTCATTTCTTATTGGGGGGCCATTTTCCTAAAAATAAAATACCTTTACTTAACTCTGATAATAGTATTTGTCATTCTGCAACCTTCATGGTACGTCGGTATCAGTCCATGTGGCTGACTTTCTTCACACTGTTAATTTTGTTTATTGGGTGATTTTTTAATGGAGTATTTCATGGATAATTAGAGTCAATACATGTTTCTATTTTTCCTTTCACTCAGGTACATAACATTGTTTTCTACACGACATAATATTTCAGAATCCCTGTCATCCCCTCAGCCGAGCAGAGCTGGCTTCTCCCTCAGGGTTTCTGACACTCTCAGGATGTGTGTTTTCACGCTGTGTCTCTCACCCAGTAATACACAGTCATGTCCTCAGGTTTCAGGCTGCTCAACTCCATGTAAGCTGTGTTTGTGGATGTGTCCCTGGTCATTGTGACTCTGCCCTGGAACTTCTGTGCATAGCCTGTGTTGCCGTTAAAGGTGTTGAGCCATCCCATCCACTCGAATCCTTGTCCAGGAGTCTGATGCACCCATTGTATACCATAGTTGGTGAAGGTGTATCCTGAAGCCTTGCAGGAAACCTTCAGTGAGGTCCCAGGCTTCCTCACCTCAGTCCCAGATTGCACCAGCTGAACCTGGGAGTGGACACTTGTGGAGAAGAGACATAAGAGTATAAAATCCTTCTTTTCTGACCCTGATACTTCTGGCCCTGATGCTCCTCAGACTTGTAATTGAAAGTCGTAGCTGGGCTTGGTGGCTCAGCCTGTAATCCCACTCCTTGGGAGGTTGAGATGAGTGGATTGCGTGAGCCTGCAGGTTCGAGACCCACCTGGGCAACTTGATGAGACCTCATCTCTACAATAAATAAAAAATTAGCTGAGTGTGGTTGCACATGCCTGTAGTTCCAGCTACTTGGAAGGCTGAGGTGAAAGAATCAACGGAGCCCAGCAGGTCGAGACTGCAGTGGCCGGGAGCAGCCACTGCACTCCAGCCTGGGTAACAGAGTGAGACTCCAACTCAAAGAAAAAAAAAAAGAAAAGTCGTTTACCCATAGATACTGCCACCAAGAACAAGAATCTCTAGCTCCAGTCCGTGGTGAGGATCTGTGCTATCAGGGGCTTCTCTATGAGACAGATGTATTCTTGGTGAGGCTTTCAGGACACAGACATCTGTATTTACGGCAGTAGAAATCACATTATTTGTATATTAACGGGGCATAATAATTTATAACTGAATACCTGGTCCTGGATAACATAAAGAGAAATTTGGTGATACATGAGCCAGTATATTGAGGTTCCAGTACTAGTCTTTGTTTAATGATGCATGCCTACTAGCATGGCCAGAAATTTGTAATGACAGAATTTCACCACTGCAAAACCAATCCCACAGCACATGGTTCTCAAAGTGATCCTATATTCAAATGATACACTGACAATCTCAAAATTTTCTAGGCTATGTCCCTTGAAAGTTTAAATCCTAGGATCAGTTTTTTCATGATAATTTTAATTAATAAAAATATCCATATACTTATTTTCTAACTCAATATATCTGAAAACAAAAATTCTGTTTTAAGATGCAGTCTCATTAGTGTGTTGGGTTTGATAAATGATCCAAATACAATAGAACACTTAAAGACACATCAACAGTCTTTGTTAAATTCTTATTTTTGTCCCATTTTTGTTTTTAAGTAAGAAAGACCCAGTCCCTGAGAGGAAAACCCTCCCCATCCTCCTGTGCATATATTTCATGATTGGAAACTGTGCTGGGTAGCTTCTGAATTCCCCCACTACAGTCCTACCCCCACCCTTCAGGGAAATTCCCTCTGGGCTTACAGAACATGTTCTTTTCAGTGTCTCTAGTGCAGTATGAAGTGGGTGTGCCGTGATTCTGGATGTTCCTTCAGTGACACCATCTGATTCTCACGTCGCCTTTTAAAATAGTAAGTTAACCTCACAAAATTCAGCAATTTCTGCATGATGACCCTCAAGCCAGAATTTTATGAAATATTCAGGGAAAATTTCCTTGGGACTGCCAGATGAACAGATACAGTCAATACACACAGAGATTCCAAAAACATTCAGGAAAATTAGGGGAGCCTTTTGTACCTTTAGAATATTTGAGTACAGTTAACATTAGATAGTACCTTCACAAACAGTACCCCCCACATCGCCTAAAGTCCCCCATGTCAAATACACACACAGAGTGTAGCTTAATGTCACAGTAATGGGCCCCAAATTTTCCACTAGGTCTTGGGTAGCTGGACCAGGGAATGAGCATCTGTGGAAGGGAGACAGGTGTGAATGAAATTCTTCCTGCCTGATCTTGGTCCCCTCCCAGGATTGGGACCTCTTACCTGTAACTGCTGAAACTAAGAAGATAATCATCAACCTCCAGTTCATGGTGAGGAACTGTGACTTCAGGATCTTATATAGAGGTGGTTGTGTTGTTGGATGATGCTCTCAGGGAGAGCATCCATATCTATATTTACATCATTAGAGTTCAGGTCATTCACATATCCACGAGGCAGGCTATATTAAAGGTCAAGAAATTTGTCTTTTTTTATATCCAGAATTTTGTGAAGATAAAACTTCTTTACTAAGAAACAATCTCTTATATAACATAGTACTCAAAGTGAACCAATGTTTACATGGCATACTGAGAATTTTAACTGCTTCTTGATTTGCCCTTATATAAGTCTAATTTCTGGGATTAGTCTTTTTCCCACTATTTGCAAACTCTGAATTAGTAAAACTATGTGTATCCTAACTTGTAATGAATTTAAGAGCACCAAAAATTCCTTCCTTTAAATGCGATTATTATTGATTAGCTAGGTTAGGTAAATGACTCAAATACACTAAGACCTTAAAGAAGCATGCGTAATCTTTGCCAAATTCTTCTTTAACCTTATATAGCACTTTGTTTTGAAATGAGAAGAACCTAGGGAATGAGAAGAAATCCCATCCCAGCTTCCTATGCACGTACTTCTGGTCTGGAGCCTCTCTGGTAGGGTCATGATAGCCCCCTCCGGCCCAAACTCTACCCTGCAATGAGTTTCCTTTCAGGACTCACAGAGCTTCTTACTCTCAGCATATCTTACTCAGCATGAAAGACTATGTCCTACTTCAGAATTATTCTTCATTGACACTATACGTTGCTCACACCGTCTCCTGATTTCCTGATCTCATGAAATAGGAATATATATAGCCTCTAAACCCAGACTTTATGTATAAAAGTTGTGTACTTATTCTTATATGATTAAACTTTAGTCACCTTCAAAATACTATCCAATTGATGCGATACATCAATTAAAATGGATTTTCCACTGCTCAAAAGAGTTTGTGAACTCCTCAGTTTTTTGCTTTTCAGTTCTTTTGTCATTTTTTTTGTTTGTTGTTTCATTTCTTCCACATTGACAAACTGTTTCTCTCTGAGGACTTATCTTGGGAACCAACCAAACAAAAACATATAGTGCTTTTTTCATTTCAGGTGTTATCCTGAGGTCTTCAACCCATCTTGAGCTCATTTTTTCTTTAGTGAGAAATAGGAATTTTATTCTCTTTATATTTAATTCCTGATTGATTTGTCTGTATATGGCTATCCATTTTTTCTATCACTGTTTATTGAATAGGGTATGTTTTTTCAATGTATAGTTTTGTCAGATTTGTCAAAGATCACTTTTTAGTATGTGTATGACTTTAGTTCTGAGTTATCTATTCTCTTCCAGTAACCTATGTGTCTACTTTGTACTTTACCATGCTGTTTTGGTGTCTATAAACTTGTAGCATAATTTGAAGTCAGGTAATGTGAAAACACACATACATCAACCCCAAAGTCAAAAGAAAACAAGCAAAGAAAATATTTTATAAGGACCTTATGACAGTGAGAAACAATCACATTTCAATAATCAGTCCGAATGGGGATGAAATAAATGCAACACTGAAAAAACACAGCATAGCAAACTGAATAACAAACCGTGACCTACTTATGTGCCGAATCCCGGAGATTCTTTTCACTACAAGAGATGCACACAGACTCAAAGTTAAGGATGGAATATGAGTTTCCAGGCTAATGGATCACAAAAGAAGGCAGGAGTTGTGATCTTAATATCAGACAAACAGCATTTAAGCTATCAAAAAATTAAAGAGCTGTACAAGGGCACTACATAATAAAAGGTTCAATACATCAGAAAGAAATATCCACCCTAAACATATATGCACCCAACACAGGAGCACCAACATTTATACAGCAAATCTTCAGTAAACTAAAAAAAAATATTGGCTCTAACACTATTTTAGCAGGGGACTTGAATACCCCACTAACAGCCCTAGATAGATCATCAAGGTAAAAAATCAACAAAGAGATTCAGAACCTAAACTTTGCACCTGAGCAAATGGAATTGATAGATCCCAGCATATTATTTCACCCAACAACTACAGAATATACATTCTACTCAGCACCACATGAAACATACTCTAAGATTGATCACATCCCTTGCAATAAATCAAGGATAAACAAATTCCATAAGGTTGAAATAATGCTATGCACATTCTCAGACCACAGTGGAATAAAAACAAATATCAAAACCAACAAAATTTCCCAAAAGCCCACAAAGACATGAACACTAAACAGCATGATGCTGAAGAGCTACCGGGTCAACACTGAAATCAAAGCACAAATTAAAAGATTCCTGGAAAAAAATGAAAATGAAGAAACATCAAAACCTCTGGATGACATGAAAGCTAATAATGCTATTATCAATAAATAGTGAATGAATATTTCATTTCAATCACAAATAAATTATGAAATTAAATATCAGATGTGGAACAACCATTGAAATGAGATAATAAAAAATAAAAACATAAATACCATAAAATGTGAAGAGCTTAATTTCCAAAATTGAAATTGGCCACTTACGACTAAAGTTATAAGCAGCTATATAAATGGAATGGAAAATTGTCATTTATATTTGGCATTGAAATTGGTACTCATACCAGTGAGAGTAGTTTGTAGAGTTGATTGAGTAAACCACACATTAGAACAAGATAAAGTGACAATTAAATTGTAAGTCCAGGAGATATACAGTGTATCGACTTTCCAGCTACTTTATAAAGTGAAATTCATGGGTCACATCTCGATGAGACGTGGGGCACTACTTTTAAAAATAAATTTATTCAGGGTAGTTTGAAAATAAAGTAACTCAGGAGTACTCCTGATACATGATTGAGGAGGTTATGAGGTGATGTTGACTATTTTGGTGCCTCTGGGATAAATTAGCTGCCAAAACATGGCATCTATCTTTGCTACTTTTTGCCCACCACAGGCTTTGGACTGTAATGCACTCACATCTTGCTATTTGTAAAATAAAAAAACGAAAGGAACACAAGATCACACATGATCTATTACCTCGCCTTGTCCTACTGATGATAACATATCACACAGAGATAGAAAGATATTCAGAGAATAAGGGAGGGCTGGGGAATGTCACCCATAAAAAGATGTTTATATTAAGGAACTTTCACATGAAAGAGGGAACTCGGGTGTTTGTTCAGAAATCATATGGTCAGGTATAAATAAATCCTTTGTTTTATTGTGCATTTATCCAACAGACGCTATTAATAAATGCATTTTAACTAAACCAATGTTTTAAGCTTTTATCATGGTGTTTTGTAATTTAGCCCTCAGCTGTCACTATTGGGTGTCTTCTCAGGATTCTCTGAGACCTTCTGTGAATTCTGGGCACAGCTGCTGGAACAAAATCCTACATGAGAATCTGAGTTCTCCACATTTGCAGTAGTCCCTTGAGGGTGACCCATAACCTTGCCCTCTCTCAGCCTTCAGGTTATTTGTTAATCATTTATTTATTTGTTTGTTTGTTTGAGTTGGAGTCTTACTCTGTCGCCCAGACTGGAGTGCAGTGGCCGCTACTGGCCACTGCAGCCTCGACCTGTTGGGCTCTGGTGATCCTTCCACCTCAGCCTTCCAAGTAGCCGGAACTACAGACGTGCACCACCACGCCCGGCTGAGTTTTTTATTTATTGTGGAGATGAGGTTTCGCTGCCCAGGCAGGTCTCGAAACCCCTGGCTCAGGCAATTCACTCATCTCAGCCTCCCAAAGGCACGGGATTACAGTCTGAGCCACTGAGCCGGGCTCTAGTTTTTTATTTTTTGAGTAGGAGTTTCACTCTGTCACCCAAGATGGAGTTCGGTGACACTATCATGGCCACCACATCCTTCTCCTGCTGGGCTTAGGCAGTCTTTATGCCTCAGGCTTCCAAGTAGGTATGTGCCACCACGTCCAGCTGATTTTTTGACTTATTGTAGATACAAGGTCTCATCAAGTTGCCCAGACTGCTCTTGATATTAATACTTTCTTATTTAATGTTCTTACTGCCAGGCATGGCATTTGCCAGTGTCTGCACGAGATGAGAATACACTTAAGTTGTTCATCCCTGCAGGCACCTGTCTCATTACTAGTGGATAATCACTGGTGGGATGATTCAGTGCATCTTGTCATCTTCATGATTTCACACACCAAGGGGCTGACACCAACATTAAAGCAGGTGAAATTGCTCAGATGGTACACGACAGGCACCACCATAACTAGCAACCTCAGTGGGGCTTTCCCCCTCCAAGGCCAATTAGTCTCTTGCCTCTGGCTCATTTTCAGCCAGTGGAGACAATTGCTGACCCTTGACCGTGTGTCTTTGATATGTCAATTCACTTGAACAGGGAAAACTATTGTTTCTGCTGAGATCCAAAGCATATGTAGGACATTCTTGTACAAACAGCTTCATTCAGAAAAACCTCCCAAGAGCTTACAGTGTATCTGAGCCAACTACAGGGCATCACATGTCACTCATGCCCAAGGTCACCACTTCTCTTAAGGGAGCCTCATCATGAGATTTCCCCAGAAACTGATGATCTCTTACAGACTTGTCCCTGCCTTAAAAGTTTAGAGGCCTTATCATCTGTCAGGGAACATAGAAAACCAGTATTCAGATGAGCACTAAACCAATATACATGTTATTGGTCCTGGAATAAAAGTGCAAGTAAGAATTGCCTGACTCTCTTTTCCTCTAACTGGGAACAACTGTTATGTCAAGAGAACACCAGCAAAGCAAATAACTATGTTGATGTATTTCCATCTACTGTAATGTGTGTAATATATTGGTTTAGAATGTTGATAGGAGGTAAGACTCTGCATGTATGGCTGGGGTGTATATTAGTACTGTATATCTTCTGCTCAGTATTGCTGTGATAATAAGACTGCTGTTATATTTATATTAAATAAGGACATACATTTTTGGGAGTATACTAGTGTTGTTTAAAAAAAAAAAAAACAATAGCTTGGCTTACCATATATCTCTTTCTCTGTATTATATGAGGACACAGTTGGCAGGATACACTCTGCAAGCCAGGAAAAAAATCTGCACGTCAGTTGCTAAAATATTTTTGAGATGAATACAAAAATGCTAAGAAGGTCTAAAAAACTGGACAGATATAGTTTTTACACGTGAGTTTGAAGATGTCTTAGAAAATAAAGAGGAGAGAGCAGGTGAATATGCTCCCCTCTTTTAAAGAAACACAAAAATAACCATAATCAGAATGGTGCTAGAAATATAGAAATTGAGGTCACTTCTAATGACATATCAGGTGGAAATCAGATAATAATATTGGGAGTGGAAGAAAGGATTTATTGTTGCAAATTGTCAAATAGCTTGAGTGAATTGTATTCTTCCTATGATATTGTGAAAGGTAGAACATTAGAGTGATACCATTGATTATTTAGCTGAGCTGTTTTTTAATCTCAGTGTACAAGGCATATTTTGGTTGATTCTCTTTTTTCAAAATTAAATTTTATTTCACATTGATAGAAACTGTGAAAAACATTTACATTTTTCTACATTTCAGCACAACATTTCAATGGAACATTTCTTGTCATAAGTAAAATCTTGCTGACATATGTAACTGAAAGAACAGTTTATGTTCTTCAAGGTAAAGCAAAATAGTTGCCTATAGGATTGTTTAAAATTTTTAAATCAAGACATAGATGTATGACTTCATTATTAACAACCTACATACTTCCATTACTAAATTACTTCCATTATCAATTAGCACCCATTTCTAAAGATGCATTCTTAACATTGTTTTGGTCAGTGGGAATCCTACAGAAAAATTAACTGTCAGAAATGTCAAGCATACATTTTTGCTGCACATTAAACTATATGATAACTACATTTGTATAGGGTTCTAACTAACCTTTATTACCTATGAATTTGTTTTCAAATAATTTTTTACCATTAAACTGGACATTTTGACAATGTGAAATCAAATGACTGCTATTTTTAGGTTTGCACAAAAAGCTAATAAAAAATCATTTGACTGAAGTGAAAATTTCAAATAAGTCCACTGGCAGATTCAAATATATATATATATATATATATATATTTTGAGTTGGAGTATCACTCTGTCGCCCAGACTGGAGTGCAGTAGCTGCTCATGGCCACCCCAGCCTCGACCTGCTGGGCTCCGGCGATCCCTTTGCCTCAGCCTTCCAAGTAGCCAGAATTACAAGCATGCGCTACCATGCCCGGCTGATTTTTTGATTTATTGTAGAGATGACGTCTCGCTGCCCAAGCGGGTCTCGAACCCATGGGTTCAGGCAATCCACTAACCTCAGCCCCTCAGCCTCCCAAAGGTGCGGGATTACAGGCTGAACCTCCAAGCCCGGCTTCAAATAAATTTTTTAATTGATTGCTTATTTTCTGTAGCAGTTGGTTTCAAACATGTACAAACTAAGTAAACTTAAATGCTATGCTATGAGAAGATGAAATCATCTTAGAAATAGTTTTTTTTAAATCAGTCTTAAAATATTTCAGAACATTCTAGAATATTATTACTCTTTCAGTTGCTTACAGAAAAATAAGACCACAGAATATTTGTTACCTGTATTAAAGGTTCTAAAAACTAAATAAGTTTAAATTTGGACTAAGGTATAGTCATTTGAAATAAATAGCACAGGAAGTTTTAAGTAATGTCTGGATTCTTTACAAAGTATAAATAGATTTTAAATAATTTACCTGTGATTCAGAATGTCAAATTATAGCTTGTGTTGACAGTTGATATCTATGGCATTGAGACAATACTTGGTCTGTTATGAGGGACAATAATGAAAGAAATAAGATTTAAATTTTTTCTGTCCTTTCATCACAGAATGTTAAAATGGAAGTTTGCTACGGGTAGAATTGTGTCCCTTCAAAAAGTGTGTCTTGATGTCTGACTGCAATTTGATTGTATTTGAAGAAAGGAATTTAAGAGGTTTTTATGGTTAAGTGAGATGATAAATGGAGGAGGGTGGTTATTATCTGTCAGTATTGGTTTTCTGCCTCTATCTATATCACATGTGAGCAGGCCTCCATCTGCAAGCTAGAAGCTGATTCTTCACTGCAAAGTGAATCATGTGGCATCTTGATCTTGTACTTCCAAGATCTCAGAAGTTTAAGAAAATGTATTCCTGATGTTCAAACCACCCTGTGCTTGGCATTTTATTATGGGAGCATGTACTGACTGAGACAGATCATGAATAGAAATTAGGGGCTTCTGTAACAAATACCTACAGGGTGTAAGTTGATTTGGAACTGAGTGATGGGTGAAGGCTCAAATATTTTTGAGTTGATTACCAAAAAGCCAAGAATTCCTTAATGAAACAGGATAAATATACATGTTAAAGGTGAGTCTGTTGAGGGGTCAAAAGAATGGAGGAGAAAAGGTGAGTAAGCTCCAAGATACTAAGTTTCTTAGAGAATATACACATAATTATGATCAGAAAGTTTGTAGAAATATGAATCTTAAAGGTACTTCTGTGGTTTCTGGTGGAAATTAGGACCATGAAATTGGAACTGTAAGCAAGAATTTCATTGTAATAAACTGGTGAATAACGTGACTGAATTGCATTTGATTTTTATTGTATTATGGAATGTAGAATATGAGAGTGAAAAAAATTGACTACGTAGCTGAGGAGATTTCTTTTTAAATTTTTTTTATTATAAAGATGTGGAATACAATTCAGGGTTAGGTGTACAAACGTTGTTTATGCAAGCACCCTTGTTGATGAGGTATGCCCCTTCCTCACCTACCAGTTTCCCTCAACTGCCAATCCCACATCCCCTCCCCTGAAAGTTTCCCACTACTGCCAATTTTTTAATAGTATTATAATTGTTCAAAGTCTGCTTAGGAGTGAGAACATACAGTACACTCTTCTTTGTTTTTGTGATAGATCGCTGAGTATGAACGACTCTAAATCCATCCAAGTTGCTGCGAAGTCCATATATTTATCCTTTTGTATGCCTGCATAATATTTGAGGAGATTTCTAAGTGAAGTGTTGAAGGAGTATTTTGGTTCCTCCTGAATTCTTAGAGAAATATATCAGAGAAGTGATAAAAATTAATGAAGATAGAAAGACAAAGAAACAAAATTTAGAGATATATATTTTTTCTCATCACATTTGTGGATTTCTATATATGTGTGTGAATGTGGACATTTCCTATTCTTACTATTTTTTAAAATTTTTACTATAGATTAAGGGGATACAAGTGCATGTTAGTTTCATGAACATATTATATACTGGTGAGCATTGAACTTCAGGTGACCCATTTCTGTACTTTGAACATTGTAACCAACAAAAACATTTTGAACTTTAATATTTCCTCTTTGCCTTCCTGCTTTTAATTAGTGTCTAGTAATTTTTAAATCTATTTTTTAAATCTTTTTCTGAGATAGCTCACATAAGATGATATTCTCTGGCATTATTCATGTTGCTATTTCATACATTATTTATGGCTACAAATTATTCCATTTATATATACACATATATGTGTGTGTGAATATATATATACACAAACACACACACACACAAATATATATATATGTATATATATATTTCACATTTTCTTTATGCTGTCAATCATTGAAGGGCACTTTGGTTGGTTCCAGGATTTTTATATTGTGAATAGCACTGCTAAAAAACATAAGTTGCATATATCATTTTCTAAAAGCACTTTATTTCTTGGGGTAGATTCCTAATAGTAGAATTGTTGGTCAAATGATACTTCAACTTTTAGTTCATTGAGGAATTACTGTATTATTTTCCACAGAGGTTGAAATAGTTCACACTTCTGCCAAGCATTTATGAGAGTTCCCTTTCCTTTGCATTTTTGCCAACATCTGTTGTTTTTGACGTTTTAGTAATGGCCATCCGGACTGGTATGAGATGGTGTCTGATAGTGGTTTTAATTTGCTTTTGTCTGTTGATTTGTTATGTGGATAAATGTTTACATGTTTGCTGCTTATGTGTCTTCTTTTGAGAAATGTCTACCCATGTCCTTTGTCCAAATTTGAGGTTGCTTTTCCCATATTAAGTTGTTTCACACTCTTTTAGATTCTGTATATTAATAATTTGGTATAATTTGGAATATTTCTTCTCATTTCTTAAGTTTTCTGTTCAACAAAGTGATTATTTCTATTGCTGTGCAGCATCTTTTTGCTTAATTATGTCTTATTTGTCAATTTTCGTCTTTTTTGCATTTGCTTTTGGAGATCTTTTCCCAGACCAATGGTGATAAGAGAAAATTTGTTCAGTTTGACTGTAAGATTTTTTTAGTTCCAAGTCTTGCATTAAAGTATTTGGTCCACCTTAAATTTTTTTTTTTTTACAGTGTAAGGTAACATTACAGTTTCATTCATTAGTATATGGCTAGACAGTTTTCCCAGCACCATGTACGGAATAGGGTGTTCATTATCCATTGTTAATTTTGGTGTGCTTTTGAAAATCAGTTGTTTATATATATGTGGATTTTTTATGTGAGTTCTCTATTCTATACCATAGATCTGTCTATTCTGCACCAGTGTCATGCTCTTTTAGTTACCATAAACATAGTATAAAATCTGAGGTCAAACCACTGATACAACATAGGGTTGTTTTGGATATTTGAACTCCTTTTTGATTCCATGTAAACTTTAGGAATGGTTTTAATAGTTCTGTAAAAAGTGTTGCTAGTATTGTGTTAGGGATTGCATTGAATCATTAAATTATTTTGGGTAGTATGGTCATTTCAAGAATTGATTCTTTCAATATATGAGTATGAGATGTTCTTCAAATGCTTGTGTCATCTACAATTTCTTTCATCAGTGTTTTGTAGATCTCTTTGTTAACATCTATTTTCTGATTATATATTAGTAGGGTTCTTTTGTGTGCGGATATTGTAAATAAGATGGAGTTCTTGATTTGAATGTTGGCATAAACATTATTGGTGTCTAGAAATGGTGTTGATTTTGCACATTGAGTTTGTATCCTGAAACTTTACTAAATTGTTTCATTGGGTCACTTGAAATAGTTTTCAGATTTTCCTCTCAATATACTCATGTAATCAGTGAACAGAAATGCTTTGATTTCCTCCTTGCCTATTTGAATGTTTTTTTTTTCTATCTCTTTATGGATTGTTTTTGCTAGAAATTTCAATACCGTGTTGAATAAGAGTGGTAAGAAGGGTATGCTTCTGTTGTTACAGTTCTGAGGGGAAATAATTTCATTTTCTTCTATTAAATATGACTGTTAGCTGTGGTTTTTTTCATTTTTTTTAAATATGTTCCTTAATGCCTAGTTCTGTAATGTCTCTATCTGTAAGTGTTATGAAATGTGTTGTCTATATCTATAGAGATGACTGTATGTTTTTTGGTTTTAATTCTGATTATGTGATGACTCACCTGTAATAATTTGTGCTTATTGAACTATTCTTACATTCCTGGAATAAAACCCCCTTGTTCTTAAAACATTTTCATTTGATGTATTGTTGAATTTTGTTCACTAGTATTTTGTTGAGTATTTTTGCATCTCTGTTTATCAGAGATATTGACCTGTAGTTTTATTTTTGTTGTCGCTTACTGATTTTGCTATGTTTCCCTATATAGTGTACTGCGAAGAATGCTTTTGAAGCTCAAGAAGTGTTGGCTTCATGAATTTGGGTGTTCCAGAGTTGGGTTAAAATATATTTAAGATAGTTAAATCTCTGTTTAAGTGCACCTTTCATCATTATATAATGTCCTATTTTTTACTGCTGTTGGTTTAAAGTTTGTGTTATCTAATGTAAACTGGCCACTTCTGCTCTTTTTGGTTTTTCGTTTGCATAATATGTATTTTTCTATCCAATAACGCTGAATCTATAGTTGTCTTTAGCTAGTAGATGGGTCTCTTGTAGGCAGCAGAAGAATGCATATGTTTCTTAGGTTCAGTTTTTCAATCTTTATATTGAAAGGGGGCATTTAATCCATATACATTCAGGGTTAATATTGATATATGAGGGTTTTGTTCTTGCCACAGTGTTGTTAGCTAGCTCCCTTGGGATTTCAATGTGTAGCTGCTTCATAGAAACTGTGAGTTTTGTATCTATGTGACCTTTGATGATGGCAAGTATAATCATTTCAATTAATTTTTTTTTTGAGTTGGAGTCTCACTCTGTCACCCAGACTGGAGTGCAGTGGCCGCTTCCAGCCACCACAGCCTCGACCTGCTGGGCTCTGGCGATCCTTCCAACTCAGCCTTCCAAGTAGCCGGAATTATAGGCACGCGCTACCATGCCCGTCTGATTTTTTGATTTATTGTAGAGATGAAGTCTTGCTGCCCAGGTGGATCTCGAACCCACAGGCTCAGGTAATCCACTCACCTCATCCTCCCAAAGGCGTGGGATTACAGGCTGAGCCACCAAGCCTGGCTTCAATTAATTTTTATTTAGGACACCTCAGAGCATCTTTAGTATAGCCAGTTTAGTGCTGAAAAATTTTCTTAGAGTTTGTCTGTCTGGGAAGAAATGTATATGCCTTTCATTTATTGACACCCTATCTTTTTCTGGTGTGTAGGGCATCATCTGAGAAGTTTCCTGTTAGTCAAATGTTATTTCTGTTAGAGATGATTGGTGATACATTTTTCTGATTTTTTTTCACATTGACTCTAGATAGTCTGACAACTCTATGTTCTTCATGCAAAGTATCTTGCATAAGTTCTGTGAAGTTCTTGCACCTGAATGTGTAGAAGTATCTGAAAAGAGGAAAAAAAGTCCTTGATTTATTTCCTGGAATAGAGTCTTCCTGCCTTTTATTTTAACATCTTTTCCTGGTAGACTGTTCTGGATCTGTAGATTTAGCTGCTTTACATTTTTCCATATGTCTCAAAGTCTTTGTTCATTAAAAACAAGACATAAACATAAAACCTCAAATTATAACAACCTTAGAAAATAAAAAAGACACTCTTATTAAAATTGTGTGTAGCAGCCAACTCTTGAGTAAAACCACAAGTGCTCATGCCATTAAAGATGACATAGACAAGTGGGACCTCATCAAACTGAGATATATCAAAAGAACCCTTCATGAGAGTGGGGAGACAGCTCACAGAATGGGAAAAGTAATTGCCAACTGTCTATCCGAAAGAAGCCTAACAGTCAGAATCTACAAGGAAATCAAACATGCCCAAGGACAGCCCCATTAAAATGTGGGAAAATACATGAATAGACATTTATCAATATAAGATATACAGACAGCAAACAGACACATGAAAAAGTTCACAGCCTCACTAATCATCAGAGAAATGAATATCAAAACCACATTGTGATACCACCTAACCCCAGTAAGAAGGGCCATTATTAATAAAACAAACAACAACAGATCGTGTTGAGGATGCATAGAAGAAAGGGATGATTTTGCACAGGTGGTGGGAATGCAAACTAGAGCAGCTTCTTTGGAAAACTGTGTAGTGATTTTGAAAAGAACTAGATATTTGAATTCCATATCACCCTTCAATCCCCTTACTAGGAATATACCTGGAGCTACTCAATTATTCTAAAAAAATACCTTTCCACTTATTTGTTGCAGAACTATTCTCAACAGTGAAAACATGGAACCAAATTTTCTGCCCATTGAAACTGGACTGCATAAAAAATATATGTGGTACATATATACAATGGAATATTACATAGCCAGAAGAAAGTCAAATGTAAGGAATTTGTAGCAACTTGCATGGTATTAGAGTCTAGCATACTCAGTGATCTATCACAGAAAGAAAGGACAGAGTACCAGATGTTCTCATTCATAAGTGGACCCTGAGCATTTACCATAATCCTATTAGAAAGAAAGAAATACTATTATATGTAGTGGGATATACGGGTGAGTGGTCAGGGGAAACAACACTAATAAAGGTATCTGATCTCAAGTCGGGCAAAATGTGGACCAAAGAGAGGCCCACACTTTACCGGGATGATTACCACTTGTATACCTAATCCTGAACATACCCCACATCTTGAAAATAAAAACAATTACATAAATAAATAAATATGAAAACAAGATGTTTTTATTAATTTGCTCTCACTGCATTAATTCAAAAGACTTGTCTTCTGTTGCTGAGATTAATTCATCTGCTTAGCCCAATCTATTATTAAAGCTTTCAACAATGTTTTATATTTCCTACAATAAGTAGTTCAGTTCTATTTTTTTAATTGTGTCAATCTCTCTTTTAACATCCAGAATTGTCTGATTACTTTGTATAAATTTTCAGCTTTATCTTTTATCACATTGTGTTCCTTTAAAATCAACGATTCACTACTTCATCTGATGTTTCTGGAGGGTTATTTTTATTTGTTATTTTTATTATTATTTTATTACTGGATTGGATATGGTGTCCTCCTCAGGGACCTAGGTCTGAGAGAATGCCTGTTACTGTACCTGGTGTCTTTCCCTTTTGTCCACTGTTGGCTTTTTCCTTTTTCAGATCCAGAGCTTGGGGAAAACAGGGGGCTCTACAAAACAGGGCGCCTGGGTTGAGCAGATCTCTAGTTAAATGGCAAATTTCAAGGGGAAACTTTCTGCCCTGAGTTCTGGTACTTCACTCACTTCTCTCTGTCGAACTCTGTCAAAGAAACTCTTATTCCACCTTATCTTCTCTGGGATCTAAGGTTTCTATTGCTGCTCCATTGAGCTTTTATTTTCCTTTTGAATTTGAGCTCATTGACTTGACCTATTCACAGTAATATGTTCATTCACTAGTAATGGCCACTTTGAATCCCCAGGTGAGTCTACACAAAAGAACAAGGAGGGTCAGAGCAGTGATGAGTAGAGAAGTTCCCATTAGGCTCACTCATTTGGCTGCAGGAGCCACTGAGTGGGCCACACCTGAGCTCTCGGTGAAGGGCTTCAGCCCAGAGGGATCACATCTTTGCTTTTCAAGGAATGGGAGAAGCAAACTGAAAAGCAAGTCCAAGTCAAAAGAAAGAAAATGGATTACAAGCAAAAAGGGGCCGCAGATCTGTGGCAAGTTTCTTTTGAATACTTTTGTGTCAGAAGAATAGTAAGATAAAAAAGCTGTAAGTTTTAATATGATCCTAACCCTGCCTATGCTTTCTCTTGACTTTCATCAGAGTCTCTAGTTACTGTTCTCATCAAGTAATTGCTCTGAGCTCCCTGACATAGGACTGAATGGAACCCTCCCCCCAAGTACCCCTTGTATTTCTTATGACTTTGAACCAGATGATCGTGCTTGGGGACTTTGCATCAATGTATATGACAGAGTGAATTTTTTCTGCCTGTCCTTATAGTATTATGTTACTTATATATTTAGAGATGACATCGATAGGCACAGATTTCTAAAATTAGGTTTCCTGGGGAACTGACAGATAGGGAGGAAGTTCCACAACCTGAAAATAAACCAGCCCTTAACCCCCATCTGCACCTGCCTCTTGGGTTGACTCTAATCAGTGGGTCCTGCTCGCCCCTGCAGCAGATTTCTGCCCTGCATACCTGCAGGGAGATTTTTATCTGGGCTGATACAAATTTTTCCTCACTTTGTCTCTTGCATAGTAATATCTGGCCATGTCCTCAGTTCTTAGACTGTCCATTTACAGATACAGCATGTTCTTGTTGTTGTCTCTGGAGATGGTGAATCTCCCCTTCACAAAGTCTGCATGGTATTTCTGACTTCCATCATACCATATAACTGCAACCCACTCCACCTCCTTTTCTGGGGCCTGGCGGATCCAGTGTATTCTGTAACTACTGAAAGTAAATACAGAGACTAAACAGGAAAGTCTCAATGACCCTGCGGGCTGGACCAAGTCTCCACCAGACTCCACCAGTTGCACCTCACACTGGACACCTGCAAACACAGAGATAACCTCTTCAGACATGCCACAAATATCCACTGTTTCTCTCACTCACATACTCTCATATAATCAATATCTTTAGTCTCCATGAACCTCCTTTTAAAAAAGCAACAAGGAAAACCCAGATGAGAACAACCTCCATGGTGACCTGTCTGTTTCCACCCTGTCCCCCAGGGCTGTGGTTCTTCTCCCAAAGCTTCAGGGACAGGGCTGGGCTGATTTTCATTAGCAGAGGGAGGGTTCTATTTGCATGTTTCCTGCTATGCAGCGAGCTCTGGACTGGGATGCCTCAGGAAAGGACAGGACCCAAAGTAGATTGGAGTGTCCTGTGGTAGTTTGGCAATATTGATAGAATTTGGGGAAATATGGCTGCTTATTATTATAAATATATGCTGTGTTGTGATCATCAAAATCTCTAATATTAGAATTTTTTTCTATTTTGGGCGTCTTTTTAAATTTTCAAATTCAATGGGTACATGTGCAGGTTATTTACATGACTAAGTGGCATAATTCTGGGTTTGGACTACCAGTGAACACATCACTCATATAGTAAACATAGAAACCAATAGGAGCACTTTTACCCCTTTGTTCCCTGTCTCTCTTTCCCAGTTTGGAGTTCCCAGTGTATATTATTTCCAGCTTTATGGCTGTGTAGCCATTGTTTTGTTTCAATTTATGTGTGAAAATATATGGCATTCCTTTCTCTTTTTCTGAAGTAATTCACTTAGGCTATTGGCCTTAAGGTGCATCTATGTTGTGACAAAATGCAAGATTACATACTTTTTACAACTACATAATATTCATATATGTATCACATTTTCATTATTCAACCCACCATTGATAGGAACTTGGGTTGATTCCATCACTTTGCTGTAGTTCATTGTGCTGTGAAAAACATACAAATGAAAGTGTCATTTTCATTATTCAACCCACCATTGATGGGAACTTGGGTTGATTCCATCACTTTGCTGTAGTTCATTGGGCTGTGAAAAACATACAAATGAAAGTGTCATTTTAATAGAATTATTCCTTTTTCTTTTGGTAAATACTCAGTAATGAGACTGCTGGCTTGATAGTTGGCTCTATTTTACGTTATTTGAGAAATTTCCAAACTACTCCACACAGGAGCTAATCTTCTGTGTATTTTGCCCCCAATGTATAAGAGCTACATTTTCTTGACAGCATTGCAAACCTCTGTGTTTTAAAAAACTTTTTCTAATGATAGCCATTCTAATTTGTGTGATATAATACCTCATTGGTAATTTAATTTCCATTTAACTGTTGATTAGTAATATTGGTGATTAGTGATATTTATTAATGATTAGTGATATTTTCACATGGGTTTAGCATACTTGTATATCTTCATTTGAGAAGTGTCTGTTCATTTCCTGTGTCTAATTTTTAATGTGGTACTTTTCTCCCGACACATTTTTTTTTTTTTTACAAATTCTGTTATTAGTTTTATTCAGAGCAATAGTTTGCATTTTTTTCTTGTTTGGCAGGTTGTCTATTTACTTTGATGACCGTATAACAGATTTATATATAAGTTCTCTAATAGGAGGTCAGCAATGGTGGATATTCTTTTGTCTGAATATAGTGCTTTTTCCCACATTGTGAAATGTATATAACTTCTGTGAGCCCTCCTATCTATGAGCACAAAGAACTCAGGTCCTGTCCTGACTGGTAGCACCAGTGATACAAAGCAGGGTAATGAATCCAAGCACTGTATTCTTAGGCTTTCATTGACCAATTTAGATTTGTCTTTCCATGCAAGGCCTTGTCCTCCATTGATGGCAGGAAAAACTCTTCAATGTGGAGTATTGCAATCTGGACATTAAATTTGTAAGTAAATTTAATAATAAATAATACACATCCATGAATATAGATAATAGGTGAGTCACCAGATATTTGGTAATTTAGAGGAACATAAAAAAACCTAACCCTCTTGTTAGTACCTGAAAAAGTGGGATGACTTCCTGTTGGAAAGAGAGGAAGAAGCAGACAAAATATTCAGAACCACGTGAGTTTATTAATAAACAGGTGGTCTCTGAACCTTTTGTTTAAACTTAGGAGTATATTAGGCAGTCTGCTGATCCACGTCCTTTGTGGAGATGGGGGAGTCCACTCAAGACGGTGATGTGAATGAAGTATGACATAGCCCCAGGAACCCATATCACAATTTCAGACCCTTGCAATCTAAATCAATCTAAGGACATTATGAGAGCCCATGTGAATCACTCTTACTACTGAACCTTGATTATAGAAAATGTCCCATAACCCATTTATTACCATCCCATTTGTAGAGCTCTTATGTAATAAAAACAGAATAAGCCCAAAAGAATTCTAATACTCTCAAATGTTATTAAGGAAGTCCCTAAGAAACCCAGTCAAAAGAAGACACAACAACAAGAAAATATTTATCTCAGTTTATATATTGTCTTGTCATCTTCTTTACAGTCTCTTTAGTCTTAACAATGTTCATAATTTTAATGAAGTTCAAAGTTTTCACACTTCTTTCCTGAATAATTAATTATATTAACTAATTTTATTTATTGCGAGAATTTTTTTTCTGAAACATTGTTTAAATAAAATTCCTTCCATTTTAAGTTCGACATTTCATCAAATACTATTTGAAAATTGTTTGATATAAATTTACATGAGGAAAATGTGCGTTTTTTAACAATGAAATGCAACTGATAACCAATCAGAATTGGTAAAATAGAGAACACTGATGATGCCAAGTAAAAATGAGGCTGGGCTCAGTGGCTGAGCCTGTAATCCTGCACCTTTGGGTGGCTGAGGTGAGTGGATTGCCTGAGCCTGTGGGTTCGAGACCCGCCTGGGCAGCGAGACCTCATCTCTACCATAAATTTAAAAAATCAACCAGGAGTGGTAGTGTGCGCCTGTAGTTCCGGCTACTTGGAAGGTTGAGGCAGAAGGATCACCGGAGCCCAGCAGGTCGAGGCTGTGTTGGCTGGGAGTGGCCACTGGACTCCAGTCTGGGCGACAGAGTGAGACTCCAACTCAAAAAAAGTAAATAAATAAATAAATAAATAAATAAAATGAAGGTGAGGATGTGGAGGATAAAGTATTATCATGCATTGCTGGTGTGAAAGAAATATTAATAAAATGGAAATCATTTTGATGACTTTTGGTAGTGCTGATATGTGATCAAGTAGCTTTTTAAAAATATATTTTAAAAACTATTTATAAAACTGATCCAAATATTCATGCTCACACTACTATCTTCAAGAGTGCTATCTATTTTATTAATTGAATTTCTTTCCCACTCTCTGAATGAACATATAAAACAATGTTGCAGAATAAATGTTGTATATCAAATTTCCTATATAATTGCAGTATTTGCATATTGCTATTTTGTTGGGATCCAGCCATGGAGGCCCACTGAACGTTAGGGATCAGGAAGGGCCGTTGATCCCAAGACCACCAGATGCGTTCGGGAGCTATTTGATCCCATTTACTCCCCCTTTCTACTCAGCACTAACCAGATTAAGCCCCTGTGAGCTCAAAACATAAAAACTCTGAGACGGGGATGAACACAAGCTAACTTTAGAAGGTCATTATTCCCATTCTTCCACAAGCTGCAGTTTTGGCTTTCACACAACTTATAATTCAAACTCGTGTCACATCTAAGAGCCTTAGTATTGGTCACAGGCTTCTGGGACATGATCTTAGGATTTATTGAAGGTATAATTGTAGAATATCGTTTTAGATGACAGCTATTTTGTTGAAAGAATGTGGCGGGGTTACTTGCAGGTAGCCCACTGTGAACTTTCGACTGGGCCACATTCCAACATTCTGGGATGGGCCACCTTGGCTTGTAAAGTAAATACTTAAGCTTCTATAGAATTGTTTAACTTGGCATAAATCAATCAGCTTAGGATAAAAAAGGATTATAGAATATGTTAGTCACGGATTAGGTTATCCTTTGTTATGTTATTTTAAGATTATCATATGAAAAGGGTTTAGAGGCAATCATTGATTAAGTTTTCATGGATTAAGGTTTCTGGTGGGTGGGGGACGCCCCTCCCACATCTGACTTTGTGTATAAAAGACCCCTTGTAATTCCTAATGACACACACATCGTTTCTGCTCTAGGCTGGAATCCAGTCTCTTTCTCTTTCTTTCTCTCTCTCTCTTTTTCTCTCTTCTTCCCCCCAATCGCTGACGCCGTCTCTACCTTTGGGGTACCCTGGATCCCGCTGGAGCTGAACTCCGGCAAGTGGTGCCTGAACGTGGGACCTCAAGGTAAGCTTTCTTTTTCTTTTTTGGGACAGATAGGACCTCACCCAGGGTGCCACGGACTCCTCTGTAGAGACAGGCAGAGCAAGGAAGGGTGAGCAGTTTAAGAGCCATGATAGAATCATGGGCCAGAGTGATTCTAATACAGGAACATGTCTACTAGTATTTTGAACATATTGTCCAATATAGGAACCAATTGGTTTGCCTTTTGTATTTTGTATGCCATAGCTTTATGGAATATTATCCGAGATGCTTTAAATCCACAGCACAATTTATCTAAAATTCTGGTCAAAAATAAAGACACTCCCCTGCTGGCCATACCTCGGCACCTCCTTTAGATGATGATTTTTTCCCCGAGGAGGAAATGGAGTTGGAGGAGGAAGTGATTGGGTATCATAAGCAAAAAAATCCTGGTAATGTTGCCAAGGTAACTCCTCCCATATCTTTTACTAGAAATAAGGTGACACACCGAAATTCACACCTGAGTATATGTCTCTGGCTAATGTAGGTATGCAGGGAGCCAGAAAAAAAGGCTGAGAAAGAGGGAGATTTTACCTTGTCTTCTTGCTTTCCAGTAATTTATATAGAAGAAGGCAGAGTAAACGAGGCACCTCATTGGGAGCCACTACCATATAAATTGATTAAGGAACTTAAGGCTTGTACTCTGTATGGTCCTATGGCTCCTTATACTATTAATATTATGGAACAATTTGCCACTCGGTGCATGACACCACAAGATTGGTGACAACTTACTAAAAGCTGTTTGTCAGGAGGAGACTATTTACTATGGAAAACTGAATTTGAAGATCAGGTAAGGTTCCAGAGGGCTGTTAACCAGCAGAGGGATCCAAATCAGTTTCATATTTCTAGCAATATGTTGTTAGGAAAAGAAATATATGAGTCAGTTGACAGTCAACTAATCTTACCCAAGGAAATTACTAACTCCAGAACTCTAAAAGATTTATATATTCAGGGAGTTAAAATTAAAGGTCTGCTAGATACAGGGGCTGATGTTTCTTGTATTGCTGGGAAAGACTGGCAGTCTTCCTGGCCAACACAAGTAGCCCCATCAGGACTCATTGGTATTGGTTGAGTGCCTTCTATAGGCAAAAGGTCTCAAATCTTAAATTGGACAGATAATGAAACTTCAGGAACCTTTTGTCCCTATATCATTCCTTCCACCCCCATTACACTTTGGGGACGTGATATTCTTGCTCAAATGGGCATGCTTCTGTGTAGTCCAGATGACAAGGTGTCAGCAAAAATACTACAAGTAGGATGCGATCCCTTAAAGGGACTTGGAAGGAACAGACAGGGCATAAAAGGACCTGTTCAGCCGGGCTCGGTGGCTCAGCCTGTAATCCCGTGCCTTTGGGAGGCTGAGGTGAGTGGATTGCCTGAGCCCGCGGGTTCAAGACCCGCCTGGGCAGCGAGACCTCATCTCTACAATAAATTAAAAAATCAGCTGGGCGTGGTAGTGTGTGCCTGTAGTTCTGGCTACTTGGAAGGCTGAGGTGGAAGTATTGCTGGAGCCCAGCAGGTCGAGGCTGTGGTGGCTGGAAGCTGTCACTGCACTCCAGTCTGGGCGACAGGGTGAGAATTCAACTAAAAAAAAATGACCTGTTCAGGTTGTAGAGAAGAAAGACCTGTCTGGTATTGGCTCACCCAAAGACTGAGAGGGGTGGCATGAATCCTGTTGAATCAAAGGAATAGACCAGAGAAAAATGTAAACAAAACAAGAGTTTTCACTTCCTTTGTCCTCTCCTATTTCTTCTACAACTCCAATTGCTGCCTTCCCTGCTACTCTTGTTTCTTGTCATCTGTTCTGTGAGTCCCTTCGCCTTCATCTGGAAAGGAAGGGCAGGTGTCTACTGCCGTGGCACCTAGCTCTGACTTTCAATCTTTCTCTTTAACCTTCGGAGAAGGGGCAGGTGCCAAAGGCCATAGCACCTATTCCCAGCCTCCAGTCTTTCTCTTTTACCTTTGGAGAAGGGGTGGGTGCCAAAGGCCATGGCACCTAACCCCAGCCTCCAGACTTCTCACTCCCCCACATGTCTCTTCTCAAGGGGGTAGCTCAGACAAAAGGATGTTAAAAATTCTTCTTTGTTTTCTTCTTATGATAAATTTCTCTCAAGTTCAACTTTCCCAGTTGGAAGTAAAGGAATCATATAAGTGAATCCTGTTAGCTAACTACAAAATAGGTGTTAATAAGCAGACTAGACTGGAAGTATAAGTTCTTTTAGATGTATTTTATCTCTCAGTCAGCACTGGCACAAACTCCAAAAATTAGAAAAAGGCCCACAAACCCCTCAACTGTAATTATTGGACACAGCCTCCTATTGGGAGGAGAAAAGAATGCAGGACCAAAAACGTAAGATAAACCTACTGCGTGCAGTCCAGACATCAAGGTGGGAGAAGAGCTCACCATCTACTACCTGGATATGCTGATGACCATTGAGGAGAGCCGGAAGCAGCTGAGGGACCAATACTGCTTTAAGTGTGACTGTATCTGATGCCAAACCCAGGACAACGTGATCTGCAACTCTTTCACCATCTGTACTGCAGAGATGCAGGAAAAGGGTGTTGGCCTGTAACCTAGTAAGTCTTTGCTCAATCACAGATGTGACCCTAACTGTTCAATTGTGTTTAATGGACACCACCTCTCAGCATACCTGCTTGCCCCTTCAGTGATATGAAAAAGGACTGGTCACTCATCCAGCGAGATTCTGGCTTCCTGAAGTGGAGAGACTGTGCTTATAACTCTAAGGTGGACTATACTGTACCTGGTGAAAGACTATATATTAGTGACTGGGTTTTAATGGCTATACGCTTGCTGTAACTAGAAGGTAGTCCAATGAATGGGTACCAGAGAAGCCATTCAACCTCATTTGTGGAGAGCCCTCACAGCCCTTCAACCAGTCAACGTGTCTAGGCCTGTTGGACAAACTCAGCAGTACCACGTTAGGGATACTTGCAGTTCTCTTACGTGTTTTTAGCTTGAAATAAGTACTAAGTTGTTAAAATTGAGTATCATAAGAATGTTTATAAGGTGTTTTGTACTGGGTGTATTTTTAACTAATTAATTAACTAATGTCTTTTACAAAGGTTTTGTTATTCTTGAACAGCCATCTTATTTGATGATTCTTGTATAATTGTCATCTCGTTGGTATGATGCATATGATTTACAGATATTGTATGATGCTAATGCTCCTTTAGAAAGACAGAAAAGATTTTTGACTACTTTTAATTTTAGGAGTTACAGCTTTAATAGCTACTTTTGAGCTGTAGTCTTATCTAGGGAAGTTCATACAACTATGTTTGATGATCGGCTGTATAAAAATGTTTCTATTGCCATAGTTATTCATGAAATCATAGACCAGAAGTTGGAAAGTAAGGTTATTGCTTTGTAGAAAGGAGTTTTAGCAGTAGGGCAAGAACTTGTGACCTTAAAAAAGAAATCGACTCTCTAATGTCACTCTGAGTTTAAATCTGTCCATACTTGGGACAAAGTAACTTGGAATTGGGAACCATTCAGACCTGAGCATAGACCTTATTAAATTACATCAAGAAATTAAGGCATCATTTGCTAAACAAAAAACATTAATGTCTATACTCATCAATGTGGACATTTGTAGAGCAGTGATTCTTTTGTTGCTGTGTTTACTCCCAATCATCTTCAGAGTGCTAGAGAAGAGTCAGCTCAATATGGAGTTTCATAGTTTCGTGCAAAAAAAAATAAAAAAGGGGGAGATGTTGGGAGCCAGCCATGGAGGCCCACTGAGTGTTAGGGATCAGGAGGGGCCATTGACCCCGAGACCACTAGGATGCGTTCGGGAGCTATTTGATCCCATTTACTCCCCATTTCTACTCAGCACTAACCAGATTAAGCTTCCGTGAGCTCAAAACATAAAAACTCTGAGCCTGGGACAAGCACCAGCTAACTTTAGAAGTTCATTACTCCCATTCTTCCACAAACTGCAGTTTTGGCTTTCACACAACTTATAATTCAAACTTGTGTCACATCTAGGAGCCTTAGTATTGGTCACAGGTTTCTGGGTCATGATTTTAGAATTTATTGAAGGTGTAAATTGTAGAATATAGTTTTAGAAGACAGCCATTTTGTTGAAAGAATGCAGCTGGGTTACTTGTAGGTAGCCCACTGTGAACTTTGGACTAGGCCAAATTCCAACATTCTGGGATGGGCCACTTTCACTTGTAAAGTAAATGTTTAAGCTTCTATAGAATTGTTTAACTTGGCATAAATCAATCAGCTTAGGATGAAAAAGGTTTATAAAATATGTCAGTCATGGATTAGGCTATCCTTTGTTATGGTATTTTAAGATTATCATATGAAAATTGTTTAAGGGCAATCATTGATTAAGTTTTCATGGATTAACGTTTCTGGTGGGTGGGGGACACCCTTCCTACATCTGACTTTGCGTATAAAAGACCCCTTGTGATTCCCAATGATACAAACATCACTTCTGCACTAGACCAGAGTCCAGTCTCTTTCTCTCTCTCTCTCTCTCTCTTTCTCTCTTCTTCTCCCCTATCGCTGACACATCTTCACCTTTGGGGTACCCTGAACCCGGCTGGAACTGGACTCTGGCACTATTTTTCCTGTACTTCAACAGATTAACTCTATATTCTAAGGAAAGCTTTAACCTCATAATCCCTGTGAATGCCTCATGCACAGACTAGAGGCATGCCTTCTGCCTCATGGTTTCTGACGCTTGCAGGTAAAGGAATTTCTCACTGTGCATCTCACACAATAACAAATGTTCTTGTCTTCAATTCCCAGACTTTTCAACTCCATGTAGGCTCTGGTGATAGATGTGTCACCAATCATGGTTATCCTACCTTGGAATTTTTGTGTGCAACTTGTGGCACCATCTTCAGTGTCAATGCATCCCATCCACTCAAGAACCTGTCCAGGAACCTATTGAACCAGGTGATATAGTAACTGGTGAACGTGGATCCAGACATTTTGCAGGAGACTTTCTTTGAGGCCCCAGGCTTTCTCTCCTCACACCCATACTGTACCAACTGGACGTGGAAGTCAGCACCTGTGGAGAGGAGACAGAAGTGGATAAAATGCCCCTTAACTGGCTCTAGTTTCCTCCTCAACAATAGGACTGGGAATCCTTTTGCTTGTAGCTATTGCCATCAGGGAAGAAGACCCTTCAGCTCCAGTTAATGTGAGTAGATGTGCTTTCAAGGGTTTCTCTATATGAGGCATGTGTTGTTGCATGATGTTCTCAGGTCACAAATGTATAAAAATTTAACTCAGAGAACTTGGGTCACTTGCATATATATCAGGAAGACAATTTATAGCCCAATCCTGACATAGCTTGAGAGAGAGAAGCTAGATTTCACATGAACCATGTAACAGTATTATGCTGACATCTAAGTCCTAATTTTGTTTGGAGATACATGTCCTCTGTCATATCTCCATATCTCAGAACTCTCTGTGGACAGAACTCATTCATTGAAAAACAACTTCCCTAATGACATGCCTTTTACTGAAACCTACTTGATTAGCATGGAGGTCACCTGGATCACCTGGTACTTCAACAGGTATTGTTACCCATTCATCAATCACCAGCACAGCCCTTTGAGAGAGTGACCACTAGTTGGCTCTTGTATATGTCCTAGAAGTACTACAGACAACTCTGAGATCTCCTGGGCACTCCTGAAACAGTTTCTGTAGCTCATATCTGTGTGTTTTGCTCTACCAGATTCTTCTTTAGAAAGAATCTTGATTTAAGACTAGCGCCATAGGTTAGAATCAGGGTGTAGTTTCTGATTCCATTAATGAAAGGAATTGTATGTGGTTTTTGGTAAACTGACTGCTCCAAATATCTTGTCAAGAAATTTGTTTTCAATAACTTTGGGTTTTATTCTCAAATGAAGATAATAGATTTTCCCACAGTACTTATAAACTTCCAGTTTCAATCTGTAGATTTTCATTTTTGCATGTGTGCTTCTTATCCACTTAGTCTATTCACCTGCCACATTCTGTGATTCCCCCAATGCCCTGTAACACACCCAACCGAGGAACGTTTACATAGCCCTGGAATGTGAATGTCTTAGTAGTGGGGTCAGTTTCTCTCCCACAATTCTGCACCCACTAAGTTGCTAAAATTACCCTTATCCTTCATGTACTCATTTTGAAGTTATCTACCCTCCTAGAAACCTGCCTTTCAATGGAGTTCTTACTGTCTTCTTAAGTCATATAAATTTTGCCAGCAGAACAAAATACGCAAAACCACATCAGAAACTTGTTGAACTCCTACTTAAGATGGCGGCATTGAAAAATAAAGAACCAGTTCCTGAGATGAAACACTTCCTCACCCTCAGGAGCACATGCTTCAGGACTGGATACTGTCTGCATGTGTCTTGACCACTCTCTGCAGCTCATTTCCTGCCCTTCAAGGTGGTCCTTTCTGGCCTCAGAGAGCTTGTTCCTCTCATGATCTCTAGCCCAGTATGAAGGGGCTCCTGGTCACAATTCTCCTACAGTGACAGACTACATTTTGCACACTATCCCTTGAAGTGGGAAATTGGCATTACTAAACCTATTGAACTCTGTGGAATGATTAAAAAAGAATTCTTTCATACCTTCAGGGATGCCATTTCCTTGTGATTCAGAGGCTCTGAAACAGTGGGATTACAATGTCTCCTGAAACTTGGGGCCTTCAGTAGAGCCTCTTTTCTCTGCAGGTTCCTCCAGTTGAATATTGCACCAGAGAATACCTACAGGTGCAGATCCCTGTGTGTACTAAAACCTCTTTTCCTTTCTATCATTCCAACCACACACACACACACACACACACACACACACGTACAGGTTGATTTTTTCAGCTATGTGCCCCAAATTTGCCAGTTTTCAAGTACTGAATTCATGGGCAGCACCCCCGAAACCTACATAGGCCTGTTTGTTTGACTCCCTTTGTGTAGTGTTTCTAAATAAAACAAGTCACAAGTGCAGCCTTGGGAAGTGCATGTATGTTGAGTTCATCTGGTATCACCAGGGAACCTTTCAGATGCCCTAGGAGGAGTGAATCTGTGTCAACGAGGAGGGATGTTGACCTTGATCTTGAACTTGTTTGTGTTAGAGGCCTTACATTTCTCTACTGTCCTTGTTATTTTTTCTTCCATTGCCTTTGGGTTTTCCAAAATGCTTGTCTTCACATAGAGTCTGAGCATTGTCATATGTTCAACTTTCATGAAAGCTAATTAAACTGGTGAGGTGGTAGTGTATAGGGCATGTGAACTTTATACACTCTCATACTTGAATATCCACGATTTAGTGGACCTCTTCCTCTGAGTAGTGACCTTTACAACGTGTTTCCAGTGGTCATGCAGATTTTCACTATTTTGTGTACTCCATCCCTGAATGCAACGTCTCCAAACTATTGCACTAGATTTTAAACTATTAGTTTTACCCTTTTCATTACTAATGGAAAAATTGTTTTTCAGTTCAAAGTCAAGTAAAATTTTCCTTTTCCACACAATATAAGGTCTGGAGAAATCTTCCCCTGTAGATTCTCTGGAGATGGCCATTGTGCTTTTCTTAATGACTAGTCCACCCCAATTCAAAGAGAGATAATATGCTTGCATAACAACCTTGGGAACCTAGAGATTCCTGAAGGGATTATCCTCAGGAACATAGGATGTCAAGTTCTCAAAATTCTCACCTAATTCTCGTTCATACAAGTCCTCTGTACATTCATAGAAATTGCCACGTGTGTACAAAACTCTAGCTTTTTCCTCAGAAACCAGTTTCTGTTCCAGATAAACATCACTCAGCTAATATTCTGGAAATGCCTGTCAGTAAACGTGTGTGTGCCACATTATGGGAGAGAACATATGTAATGCTTAGCAAGAAAACTGAAAATTGAGCAGTTTGAGGAAGGAATAAGTATACAATGGATAGAGGAAAGCGCCCCATTCAGTAAGCAGGTACCCTAAAATTAACCCCAGGAGTACTGCCCTCTATGCCCTGTATCAGAGGAACCTAGGATTGGCCTGAGTTTATGTACTAAGTAGTGGTGGAGAGCAGAGCACATTCCATCCCTACGCAATGTGTAGTCCAGGATGTGCCCACCTCCCTCTGAGCTTTATTTAATAAGGTGTGAATTAAGGGAGTAGCAGTAAAGTTAACTGACACCAGTGAAAATTTTATGTTAATTACTTGACATAAAATAAATATTATAAACCTGTTCAATGAGCTGATACAAAATGAGTCAAATAGAATGAAGAATGAAGAAGGCTAATAATAAACTCACAGGACTCCACACAGTAAACCAAGACATGCATTTCAGCTGTGTTCCCATCTCACTTATGGGTAAATGAGAGGGATGGGCCTATCATGACTAGAGGGAAGTATATCTTTTTACTTGAATTACCAGTGACCTGTTTTCCTGAGACACTGTGAGTCTTGGGTTTGTGACTGAGATATTATAAGAAAGTAGTGGTACATATCTACAATTCTTCTTAATGTGAACCCTGAGAATGTGGCCTGACCTTTCTATGTTTCTGTCTGAAAAGAAGTAGTTTGGGTACTTTATGCATAAATTATCTAAAAGGAAATCAACGTTGCTGGAGATTCACTTCAACAATACTAGTGGCATTATCCTCCCTGGGCACCTGAATGTACTATGAGTCCTCTGCTGAGTGTACAAAAATACAAGTCCTGCCATGACAGTTCCCAGTTGTGTTAAAGGGCAGGTTAATCATGCTCAAACATCATCATATATTGACCATTTAAGTGTCATCTGTGTTTGAATAGCCCTTTCCACTATTTAATCAAATGAACAAACATTGGATTGGGGGATATTACAATTTGTGCATTCAATATTCATTCAGTTAATTAAATACTAAGTGCTTTACTCCTGAATGTGGTAACAACAGTACCATCTAGTTGGGTGAATCAGAGTAATAGAAAAAAATCTGGACCCTCTTATGAGAACAGGTAGTCTTACGTTTTGTGGACATCAGGGAAAAGGACAAACTCAATATCCTGAACCAGGTGGGATAACACTATCTACCACCATCACTACCATGTGGTTTATTGGACTTTTTGAGCAGATGCCAAAGGAACAGTTTTTAACTTTAGGGGAATAGTGACCTTGGAGTATAACTTATATGGACCCTCACTCACAGATAAGAAAATTTAATAGGTTGGGAAATATTTTTTTTCTTTTTTTGCTAGAGTATGTTCATCCCAAGCAAATAAATAATTATTCTGGTTGGAAAAAAAAAATAAAACAAAGATCTTATGACACTGTGGGTATTATTAGAATCAAATGTGGCAGGACATTGGATTATGTTAAAATTCTAGTCGAAAAACCCAAAGTAAAGTGTCATAGAGACAAAGAGAGCTGGTGAGTATATTTAATGGTGATGTCTTCAAATTAAAGAAGCCAAGAGAAGTCAATCATAATGGCCAGAAGGAGAATTAAATCAACAGTGAATTTCATGGTGAGATTTAAGGGAAGTTCTGACAGCTCATTTTCACCTCTGTAAATAATTCATGACCACTTGTAAACCACATCCTTAAAATAAAATAAAATAAAATTCGGTAAGTGTTCAGAGAAGAAACCAAGTACAGAATATGAATTTAGAGAAACTGGAGAAAATGTTTGAGGAGTATTGAGTGTGGTATCGTCTTTGTAAACAGTAAAACATAAAGTATTCAGAGAAAGAGTTATGCTCAGAAAAATATTGGTTCACTTGAATTTGGTGGATGATAGGTAGAGTTTTATTGCACTGATTTTGTTTTTGTTGTCTTGATGCTTTTAGTAGCTCAGTTTTGAACACTGAGAGTAGGGATGAAAATCAATCATCACTAGGAATTATTCAGAGAGGATGTAGGTAATGATTTGGTCGTGGTTATATTAAGGTTATGGAAATGTAATTATTGAAAATTCCATATCAGTATTTCTCCATTTTGTAGGATAAAAATGTTCGCTATCATTGAAACATTCTTGTTATCCTTATCAGGGTTGATATCCATGTGAGATGTGATGTAGTTTTGTTCATGATGGTAGAGAGAGAATATGTTGTGACATTTCTGGCCCCTCTAAGCAAATTTCAGAAGACTCATATTCTCCTACAAGTCTATTTTCCTATCTGTGTGATCCTTAGGAGGAAAGTCACCATATCCACACTTGGTGGATGTCAACTAGGAATGAAGCTGTCATGCTGGATTTATATACTTAAAATTAGGTCAGGTAGCAACTTGGGGAAATAAATGGACTTTTGTATTATCCAGACCTGGAGATTAGATACAGTCTTATAATTTTGTTTAGCTGTGTTTTTCTCCCTTAATTTATGAATTAAATATAACCTTAAAAAATTTCATTTTCTGCTGTAATAGCTTCAATAATAACTCTGCAAATATGAAGATAAAAATAATTTTGAAATTATCCCTAGTTCCATTTGTGGTCTAGCTTGGTTTGTGGTACACAGTGAGTTAGCCTGGTCCAAGGATGAATATCAAGATTAAGCTTCAATATCTACATATTAAAATAAAATATTCTATTCATATTTTTCCAAACTTTTTAATAGGGTTGCTGTTTGTTTTTGTTCTTTTTAAATTTAATTTTAAAGTTGTGGGTACAATTCAGGGTTAGGTATACAAACGTTGATTATGCAGGTACACTTGTTGAAGTGATGTGCCCCACCCTCCCCTAGCAGTTTCCCTCAAATGCTAATCCCACCTCACAACCCCTGCAGTTTTCCACTACCGTCTATCCCTTTCCTATAGTATTATGATAATTGTTCAATATACAACTTATGAGAGAGAACATATGGTACTCTTTTCTTTGTTTCTGTGATGAATCACTGAGAATAACCAACAATAAATCCATTCAAGTTGCTGCAAAGTCCATATGATTGTCATTCTTTATGGCTGCATAAAGACATTATGCCATTGTGTATATGTACCACATTTTTTTTTGTCCAGTCAAGCTTCAATGGGCAGCATGATTGGTTCTTTCAGAAATTGTCACACTGTCTTCCAAGGAGGCTGCACAAGTTTGCATTCCCACCAGTAGCATAGAAGTGTTCCTTTCTTCCACATACTCACAATATCTGTTTGTTTTTTTAATGATGGTCATTCTTATTGTGGTTAGGGGATATAGCAATGTCTTTTATTAATGATGGCCATTCTTATTGTGGCTAGGTGGTATAGCAATGTGATTTGCTTTTCTCTGATGATGAGTTCGCCTGAGCACATCTTCCTGTGTCTTTTGGCCGCCCATATATCTTCTTTTGAGAAGTGTCTATTCATGTCTTTTGCCCACTTTTTAATGGGGCTGTTTGCTTTTTTCCTTTTGTCATGTTTGAATTCCCTGTAGATCCTATATGTAGGCCTTTCTCAGATATAGAGTTGGCAAATACTTTTTCCAATTCTGTGGGTTGCTTTCTGCTCTCTTGATTGTTTCTCTTGCTTTGCAGAAGTTTTTCATTTTCTTATGGAATGGGCATTAGGGTTCTGATAAGCAATTGGTTGCCGGTTCCAATTTCCAAAAGGGTGTCTCAGGCGTTTTCTAAGATTCTTATATTTTGAGGTTTTATCTTTAGGTCTTTGATCCACGTAGAGTTAATTTTTGTGTATTGTGATAGGTAGGGGTACTACTTCAATATTCTGCATGTGATCAGTCAGTTTTCCCAGCATCATTTACTGAGTAGGTTCTCCTATCCCCATTAGTTGGTGTTAGAAGCTTTGTCAAAGATGCTTTTATTGAAAAAAAAATGAGAATTTGCTTTTGCAATCTCTATTTTGTTCCATTGGTCTATGTGACTGTTCTTGTACCAATGCCAGGCTGTTTGGATCACTATTGCTTTAAGCAAAGTTTAAAGTCTGGAAGTGTGATATCTTCAGTTTTTTTCTTTTGCTAAGAATTGTTCCAGCTATTCGTGATCATTTATGTTTCCTTATGAATTTCTTTATTGTCATTTCCAGACAATTAGTTGGCAATTTAATGGGCATTCTATTGAATCTGTAGATTTTATTTGGTAGGATGGACATTTTAACAAAGTTAATTTTTGAGAATGGAATATTTTTTTCCATATGATTGTGTCTTCTTGGATTTCTTTGAGCTGTGTTTTGTAGTTCTCACTGTAAAACTCTTTCACTTCTCTGGTTAGGAATATGCCGAGTTATTTCTTTAATGTGTGGTTATTGTGAATGGGATTGTGCGTTTTATATGGGTCTCTGCCTGCTTGTTTTTGGTGTATAAGAATGCAACTGTCTTTTCCTCATTTGTTTTGTACTCTGAGGCATGGCCAAAGTCCTTTATCAGTGAAAGCATGTTTTTGACAAATTCTTTTGGATTCTCAAGGTATAGGATCATATCATCAGCAAAAGGGGATAACTTGACTTCTTCTTTTCCTATTTGGATTCTGCTGATTTCCTTCTCTTTTCCAATTGCCCTAGATAGGATTTCCAACACAATGTTGAACAAGAGGGGAGAGAGTGGTCAGCGTTGTCTTGTTTAATATTTCAGGGAACATATTTTCAGCTTCTTGTATTTAGCGACATGTTAGCAGCAAGTTTTTCATAGATTGCACTTGCTCTTTTGAGGTATGACCCTTCTATACCTAGGTATTTTAGACTTTTTATCAAAAAGGATGCTGGATTTTATCAAAAGTTTTTTTCTGAATCTAATTAGATTTTTGTTTTTTCATGGTTTTACATGATACTTGTTTTTATAACTGTTTATGTATTTAATTACATGTATGGTCTTGCAAATGTTGAAGCTGCCTTGCATCCTAGAGATGTAGCTTACTTGATCATGGTGGATGATTGTTGTGATGTATTTTTGGATCGGATTTGTTAAAGTCTGGTTGAGGATTTTTGCATCTATATTCATAAGGGATATTGGCCTGTAGTCCTCTTTTTTGTTGAATTTTACGCAGTTTGGGTATCAGTGTGAAATTAACTTCATAAAATGGTTTGGGAAGAATTCCATCTTTTTATCTTTTTCAATTGCCTGATACACTTTGTAAAGAATTGGTATCAGCTCCTTCTTGTACATTTTGAAGAATTCTGCTGGAAAACCATCTAGTCAAGGGCTTTTTTTGTAAGGAGTTTTCGTATCACAGCGTCAATTTCCTGGGCTGTTATTGATCTATTTAGTGTCTCAATGTCTTCTTATTTCAGCCTGGGGAGGTTATGTGATGTCAGAAAGTTCTCCATTTTATTTAAGATCTCAAGTTTGTTTATATATAAGTGTACATAGTAGTCTCTAATAACCATTTGTGTTTCTTCTGGGTAGTTTTCTTAAGACAGAGACATTTACTGGGTTGCTGTTGGTCTATGTAGAGTCTCAATGTCTTTTTGATTCAACTTGGGGAGGTGGTGTGATGTTAGAAAGTTCACAATTGCATTTAGGGTATAAAGTTTGTGTACATTAGGTGTACATAATAGTCTCTAGTAATTTCGTGTATTACTTTGGGGTAGTTTTTGTATGAAAGACTAATTTCCTGGGGTATTTGTCTATTTAGTGTCTCAATGTCTTTTCATTTTAACCTGTGGAGGAGCTCTGATATCAGACAATCTTCCATTTAATTTTGGTTGTCATGTTTGTTTCCATACAGGTATAGATAGCAATCGCTGAAATTTTTTTTTATTTCTTTAGGGTTGGTTGTCATTTGATTTTTGTATTTCTGATTATGTTTATTTGGGCTTTTTCTCTCTTTTTCTTGGTCATTCTGATGAGGGGTCCATCAGTCTCGTTAATTCTTTCAAATAACCAGCTTTTTTGGTTGATGTTTCTATGATATTATTGTCGTCCATGTCCAGTATATGGGCTCTTATTTTGGTGATTTGGATTCCTCTGCTAAAGTTGGGGTTTTGGTGGTCTTCTCTTTTTAGCTGTCTTAGATTACTTAATAGCCTCTGAACTTGTGATCTTTCCTTTTTCTTGATGTGTGCTCCTAGAGATATAAATTCTCCTCTGATATCTGTTTTCAGGGCATCCCAGAGCATTTGGCAAGATGTTTCTTCATTTTCTGTTTTTTCCATGAGTATTTTAATTTCTACTTTGATTTCAGTGATGACCCAGAATTTGTTCAACCTCATGATGTTTAGTGTCTATATCTTTCTGGGCTTTGGGGAAATTTTGTTGGCGTTGATATTTACTTTTACTCCACAGTGGTCTGAGAATGTGCATGGCAAAATTGCAATCTTATGGAATATATTTATCCTTGATTTATGGCCAAGGATGTGATCAATTTGGTGTATGTTCCACGTGGTAATGAATACAATGTATATTGTGTAGTTGTTGGGTGGAATAAGCTGTAGTTATTTATTAAGTCCATCTGGCCAGTTGTGAAGTTTACGTTCTGTATCTCCTTGTTGAATTTTGCCTCAGTGATCCATCTAGGGCTGTTAATGGAGTATTCATGTCCCCTGCCATAATAGTGTTAGAGTCAATACCTTTTTTTAGTTTACTTTGTAGTTGCTGAATGCTCTAGCTAGAACTTCCAAAACTATTTTCAACAAGAGGGGTGAGAGTGAGCATCCGGGTCTTGTTCCAGTTTTCAGGGAAAATGTTTCCAATTTCTGTCTGTTTAGCAGTATGATGACTGGTGGCTCTTACTATTTGAAGGTATGTTCCATCTATGCCTTGATGTTCAAGGGTTTTTATCAAGAAAGAGTGCAGGATCAAAAGCTTTTTCTGTACCTAATGATATGATCAAGTGATTATTGTTTTTACATTTGTTGATGAATTTAGTTACGTTTATGGTGTTAGAAATGGTGAACCAATCTCGCATTCTGGGCATGAAGCATACTTGGTCGTGGTGGATGATTTTTGAGATGTGTTGTTGAATCCAGTTTGCTAGCATCTTGTTGACAATATTAACAACTATGTTCATCAAGAATGTTGGCCTATAGTTCTCTTTCTTTATTGGATACTTACATGACCTGGGTTTCAATGTTATGTTAGCTTCATAAAATGATTTGGGTAGAGTTCCATCATTCTCAATCTCCTGGAGTAATTTCAATAGGAATGTTAGCAATTCCTCCTTATATGTTTTGCAGAATTCTGCTGGAATGCCATCTGAGACAGGGCTTTTTTTTTATAACTAGTTTTTTTATGACATCATCAACTTTCTGATTGTTATTGGTCTATTTAGGGTCTTGATTTCTTTTTGTTTCAACCTGAAAAAGTTGTGTGATGGCTAAAAGTCCTCCATTTCCTTTGGGTTTTCAAGTTTGTTTCCATACAATTGTACACAATAGTATCTGGTAATCTTTTGTATTTCTTTAGGGTCAGTTGTGAATTCTTCTTTTGTTTTTCTAATTGAGTAAATTTGAGCTTTTGTTCCCTTCTTTCGTCATCAGTCTAACTAGGGAACCATCAATCTCATTTATCCTTTCAAAGTATAAGCTTTTTAAGTCTTCTTATTTTTTTTCTTGTATTATCATTTTGTCTTTTATGTCCTGAATTTGGTATTTTATTTTGGTGATCTGGATTCTTCTGTTGAAATTAGGGATTTGCTGGTCTTGCTTTGCCGGGTTTCTTATGTGACTTGTTAGACAGTTAACATGTGATCTTTCCATTTTCTTCATGTGTCTTTGTAGAAATATGAATTTTTCTCTTACTACTGCTTTCATGGCATCCCAGAAGTTTTGGTAAGATATTTCTTCATTTTCTTTTGTTTCTGGCTATCTTTTAATCTCTGTTTTGGTTGCCATCTTGACCCAGGAGTCACTTGGCAACATGCTGTGTAGTGTCCATGTCCTTGTGTTTTAAGGAGGAAGTTTGTTGTTGATATTTATTTTTATTCCAATGTGTGCTGAGAAAATGCATTGCAGAATTTCAATTTTATGATATTTGTTTTAGCTTGATTTATGGAGAAAGATGTGGTTGATTACAGAGTATGTTCCATGTGGTGATGATTAGAATGTATATTCTGTGATCTTTGGGTGGAGTCTTCTGTAGGTATCAATTAAGTATGTGGTCAAGAGTCACCCTGAGGTTCTGAATCTCCTTGCTGATTTTTTGTTTTGATGATTTGTCTAGGGTTGCGAGTGGGGTATTGATGTCCCCAGCTATGATAATATAGAGTCAATATCTGTTTTATATATGGCCACAATCTGCTTTGTGGAAGTTGTTGCTTCTATGTTGAGTGCATATAAGTTGAGGGTGAATATTACTTGTTGATGCATTGAACCTTTTATCATTTTGTACAGAACTTCTGTATCATTTTTAATTTATGATAACTGAAATGGTATTCTGTCTGATATTAAGATACGCATGAAGAAATGTTCAACCTCACTAATCATCAGGGAGATGCGAATCAAACCACACTGAGATACCACCTAACTCCAGTCAGAATGGCAATTATCAGCAACTCAAAAAATAACAGCTGCTGGAGAGGGTGTGGTGAAAAGGGAACACTTCTACACTGTTGGTGGGAGTGTAAACTAGTGCAACCTCTGTGGAAAGCAGTGTGGCGATTCCTAAAAGCTCTAAAAATTGACCTTCCATATGACCCTGCAATCCCCCTACTGGGAATATACCCTGAAGAACACAAATCACTCTATAAAAAAGACACCTGCACATGTATGTTTATCGTAACGTTGTTCACAATAGCAAGAACCTGGAAACAACCATGCTGCCCATCAAAAGAGGACTGGATTAAAAAAGTGGTAAATATACAAGATGGAATACTATGCAGTCATAAAAAAGAACAAAATCATGAATTTCGCTGCAACCTGGATGGAACTAGAGTCTATAATACTGAGTGACCTCTCACAGAAACAAAGATCCGAATATCACATGTTCTCACTCATATAATGTACCTTGAACATCCAATGCAATACTATAAGACAATGACTGATGGCACTGGGAAACTATGGGGGGGAGGGGGATGGGATTAACAGTAGCAAATATCTGTCAGAGGATGGGAAAACACCTCTTATCAACAGGGTGCCTGAATGAAACGTAATTGTACACCTAACCCTTAACTGTACCCCACAAAACCATAATAAAAAATACTGATTAATGAAAAAAAATTCAACTCCTGCTTTCTTTTGTGTTCCATTCTTCCAAAATCTTGCTTCACATCTCCTTAATTTAACACTGAGTGTTCAGTCAGGTGAGATAACTCACTTGGAGACAATAAATTGTTGCCTCATGATATTTTATCCATTTTGCTATTGTATGTCTTTTCAGTGGTGCATCTACTCAATTCACATTCAGGCTAATTATTGAAATGTGAGAGTTTTTTTCTGTGTCATGAGGTTATTATAGAGTTGTTTTTGTTCCTGTTTGTTTGTCTTTCTTTTGATTTTGGGGTTGATTCTTGCGTGTTTTCAATCTTTTTCTTCACTCTTGTGAAGAATGTTGTTCTTTTCCCCCTTTCTTCTGTGTTTAATACTTTCTTAAGTGTTACTTGTAGAACTGGTTTACCGGAAGTGTACGATTTTAGGGATTGAATGTCTGGGAAAGATTTAAATTTTCCCTCCTGATAAAACTTATCTTAACTAGATTGGTTATTCTTGATTGAAATTATTTATTGTTGAGAACTTTGAAGGTTGGGCTCCAAATTCTCCTAACCTGAAATGTTTCTGTGATAAATCTGCTGCTATTCCAATCGGTCTTCCCTGGTAGGTAGTCTAACATCTTCCTCTTGCTGCCTGTAGGAATTTTTCCTTATACCTACTATGTGTAGGCAAATTACTATGTGTCTAGGAGATGATCTTCTCATTTCTTGTCTCACCTGAGATCTATGAATCTCTTGTGCTTGAATAGCCACATTACTTGTGACATGAGGGAACTTTTCTTGAACAATTTCATGGAATGTCATTTCCTGGGTTGTCTGTCTTTCTTTCTACCTCAGGAAGTTCAATTACTCTATGTTCGGCCTCTTGAAACAATCACTCATCTTTTGCAGTTTTTGTTCTGCCTTTTAAAGCTTCCTTTCTATGTTTCTGACAGTTTGGATTAATTCTATATTTTGATCCTCAAGCTTTGAGATTATTTCTTCTGCTTCACCAATTCTTCTTCCCATGCTTATCGGTTTGTTACATATTTCAATCACCATATTCCTTACTGCTGTAATCTCAGTTATCAATACCTTCATTCTTTTCTCTTGTCTCTCCTCAATTCTATTTATTCTCTCTATTAATATCTCAATATCTGGGTTTGTAGTTTGAGACCAGTTATTCTGGGGGTGTCTTCATTTTTTGTGTTTCAAAGTCTGTTTTCTCAGTGTCTGAACTCACAGGGTCTGTGAGAGGCCCATATTCTTCTTTTAGTTTT
>NW_007246290.1:0-23019 GCF_000164805.1 Carlito syrichta | reverse complement strand
GAGGGTTTTTATCAAGAAGGAGTGCAGGATCAAAAGCTTTTTCTGTACCTAATGATATGATCAAGTGATTACTGTTTTTACATTTGTTGATGGATTTAATTACGTTTATGGTCTTAGAAATGGTGAACCAGTCTCACATTCTGGGTATGAAGCATACTTGGTTGTGGTGGATGATTTTTGAGATGTGTTGTTGAATCCAGTTTGCTAGCATCTTGTTGACAATATTAACAACTATGTTCATCAAGAATGTTGGCCTATAGTTCTCTTTCTTTGTTGGATATTTACATGACCTGGGTTTCAATGTGATGTTAGCTTCATAAAATGATTTGAGGAGAGTTCCATCATTCTCAATCTCCTGGAGTACTTTCAATAGGAATGTTAGCAGTTCCTCCTTATATGTTTTGCAGAATTCTGCTGGAAAGCCATCTGAGACAGGGTTTTTTTTTTGTAAGTAGATTTCTTATGACATAGGCAATTTTCTGACTGTTATTGGTCTATTTAGGATCTTGATTTCTTTTCGTTTCAACCTGAAGAAGTTGTGTGATCACTAAATGTCCTCCATTTCCTTTGGGTTTTCAAGTTTGTTTCCATACAAGTGTACACAATAGTATCTGGTAATGTTTTGTATTTATTTAGGGTCAGTTGTGAATTCATCTTTTGTTTTTCTGATTGAGTAAATTTGAGCTTTTGTTCCCTTCTTTCGTCATCAGTCTAGCTAGGGGACCATCAATCTCCTTTATCCTTTCAAAGTATAAGCTTTTTAAGTCATCTTATTTTTTTCTTGTATTATCATTTTGTCTTTTTATGTCCCGAATTTGGTATTTTATTTTGGTGATCTGGATTCGTCTGTTGAAATTAGGGATTTGCTGGTCTTGCTTTGCCGGGTTTCTTATGTGACTTGTTAGACAGTTAACATGTGATCTTTCCATTTTCTTCATGTGTCTTTGTAGAAATATAAATTTGTCTCTTACTACTGCTTTCATGTCATCCCAGAAGTTTTGGTAAGATATTTCTTCATTTTCATTTGTTTCTGGGTATCTTTTAATCTCTGTTTTGGTTGCCATCTTGATGCAGGAGTCACTTGGCAACATGCTGTATAGTGTCCATGTCGTTGTGTTTTATGGAGGAAGTTTGGTGTTGATATTTATTTTTATTCCAATGTGTACTGAGAAAATGCATGGCAGAATTTCAATTTTACGATATTTGTTTATGCTTGATTTATGGAGAAAGATGTGGTTGATTATAGAGTATGTTTCATGTGGTGATGATTAGAATGTATATTCTGTGATCTTTGGGTGGAGTCTTCTGTAGGTATCAATTAAGTATGTGGTCAAGAGTCACATTGAGGTTCTGAATCTCCTTGCTGATTTTTTGTTTTGATGATTTGTCTAGGGTTGCGAGTGGGGTATTGTTATCCCCAGCTATGATAATATAGAGTCAATATCTGTTTTATATATGGCTACAATCTGCTTTGTGGAAGATGGTGCTTCTATGTTGAGTGTATATAGGTTTAGGGTGAATTTTACTTGTTGATGCATTGAACCTTTAATCATTTTGTACTGAACTTCTGTATCATTTTTAATTTATGATAGCTGAAACGGTATTCTGTCTGATATTAAGATTTCAACTCCTGTTTTCTTTTGTGGTCCATTCTTCCAAAATCTTGCTTCACATCTCCTTAATTTAACATTGAGTGTCCATTCAGGTGAGATAACTCACTTGGAGATAATAAATTGTTGCCTCATGATATTTTATCCATTTTGCTATTGTATGTCTTTTCAGTGGTGCATCTACTCCATTCACATTCAGGCTAATTATTGAAATGTGAGTGTTTTTTTCTGTGTCATGAGGTTATTATAGAGTTGTTTTTGTTCCTGTTTGTTTGTCTTTCTTTTGATTTTGGGGTTGATTCATGTTTTCAATCTTTTTTCTTCACTCTTGTGAAGAATGTTGTCTTTTTCCTCCTTTCTTCTGTGTTTAATACTTTCTTAAGTGTTACTTGTAGAACTGGTTTACCGGACGTGTATGATTTTAGGAATTGAATGTCTGGGAAAGATTTTAATTCTCCCTCACTGATAAAACTTATCTTAGCTAGGTTGATTATTCTTGGTTGAAATTATTTATTGTTGAGAACTTTGAAGGTTGGGCTCCAAGTTCTCCTAACCTGAAGTGTTTCTGTGATAAATCTGCTGCTATTCTAATTGGCCTTCCCCGGTAGGTAGTCTAGTATCTTCCTCTTGCTGCCTGTAGGATTTTTTCCTTATACCTACTATGTATAGGCAAATTACTATGTGTCTAGGAGATGATCTTCTCATTTCTTGTCTTACCTGAGATCTATGAATCTCTTGTGTTTGAATAGCCACATTGCTTGTGACTTGAGGGAACTTTTCTTGAACAATTTCATGGAATGTTATTTCCAGGGTTGTCTGTCTTTCTTTCTACCTCAGGAAGTTCAATTACTCTACGTTCAGCCTCTTGAAACAATCACTCATCTCTTTCAGTTTTTGTTCTGCCTTTTAAAGCGTCCTTTCTATGTTTCTGACAGTTTGGATTAATTCTATATTTTGATCCTCAAGCTTTGAGATTATTTCTTCTGCTTCATCAATTCTTCTTCCCATGCTTATCGGTTTGTTGAATATTTCAATCACCATATTCCTTACTGCTGTAATCTCAGTTATCAAAACCTTCATTCTTTTCTCTTGTCTCTCCTCAATTCTATTTATTCTCTCTATTAATATCTCAATATCTGGGTTTGTAGTTTGAGACCAGTTATTCTGGGGGTGTCTTCATTGTTTGTGTTTCAAAGTCTGTTTTCTCAGTGTCTGAACTCACAGGGTTCTGTGAGAGGCCCATATTCTTCTTTTAGTTTTTCTTCATTCGTATATATTCCACCCATGCACACTTTTTTCTCCTGCTCTTTAATTCTGTTGTTCAGGCATGGTGGTGCTGATATTAATTCTGTTTGCTCATTCTCCAATTGTTCCTTAGGTGAATGCTGTGGCTTGCTGAATTCTGAAGCCGGTTTGTACATTGCTGGCTGTATGTATGCAGTTTTGAGATTTAATTGAGACGGGAGCTATGGTTCAAAATGTATTCGCAGATTCCTGTATTCACTGACAGGTGTATGGGCATCCTGAAACTCACTTCCAACTTCATTACAATCTATCTATGCATTGGGTGTATAGGTTTGCTCCCTGAAAGAAAAAATGAGAAAATAAAAAGAAAAAGATTGGGAAAAGAAAGGAATGGGGTTAAGAGGAAGGTTTAGAGAGTGACGAGTAAGAGGGAAAACAGATAGATGCACCAAGTAGCAAATGAAAAGGGACACAAAGACAGAAAAGAGTTTTAAAAAGCCCTTAAACATAGATATACAAACACACAAACCAACCAAAATCTCCCTATTGATATGCTTTTTCCATGCACAGCAAAGAAGTCTAATAAAAAAATCAGTATAATAACAGAAGCAAAGCAATTATGAAACCATTATCAAAAACATAAAGAAAAAGAGAAAAAAAGTAAAATGAAAACAAATAAAAATGATCAAAACAAACAACCAAAAAAAAGCAAAAACAAGGAATCAAACTCACTCTGAGATCATTCCTGTAAGTCCAACAACTTTTCAGCTCTGATCTCCAGCCCCTCCCCTCTGCTCTCAGTGCAAGCACATAGGGATGCTCACAGCTTGGGTCAGATGTACCAGATCTAATGCAGATGGAGGTGGATCAGATCTGTACTCAACTGGCTTGCTTTCTGTCATGTTTGTCACTCAGATCTGACCTCTCTGTCTCATCCAAATTGGGTGAAGGGTTTCTGTTTCTCCCAGTTTGATGAGATTATCTTAGGTCCCACATTGGAGTCTGGGTGGAGCTGGGTGGAGCTGAATGGTGCAATGCAGGTCTCTCTCTGGTCCCAGGACAGGGAAAATGGCATCAATTGGCATTTCTTCACCGGGTATGGTAATACTTTCTGGCAATCTCTGATCTGTCTCCAATGATCGACTCCAGGGCACCAGCTGATTTTTTTAACAGATAATGATGTGGGCCAGGTGACAGGTGATGAGAATCACCTGGATTCGGCTGACTCTTCTCAGGAGAGTCACATGAACATCAGAAGTTCTTGCATGTCTGTTTCTCCAATCAGTTTTATCGGGTTTGTACTCACCTTCAGTTTCCTAGGTGCATGAACTTGAGTCTCCCCTAGGGTGGACATTCACTCATCCACCAGTACAGACTCACACAGAGATTCTGTATAAACACTTGCTTTTGTGGAGGCTATCGTTGTCCAACCTGTCTGGTTGTCATCTTGTTTAGCATCCCCCCACCCCAGTCCAGTTTCAGTGGGCAGAATGGCTGATTCCATTTTTTTTCTTTTGAGTTGGAGTCTCACTCTGTCACCCAGACTGGAGTGCAGTGGCCGCTCCTGGCCACCGCAGCCTCGACCTGCTGGGCTCCGGCGATCCTTCAGTCTCAGCCTTCTGAGTAGCTGGAACTACATGGGCACGCTATCATGCGCAGCTTTTTTTTAAAATTTATTTATTTATTTTAGAGATGAGGTCTTGCCATGTTGTCCAGGAGGGTCTCGAACAGGCGGTCTTAGGCAATCTACTCACCTTAGCCTCCCAAAGGCGTGGGATTGCAGGCTAAACCACCATGCCCGGTTGGTTCCATGTTTTTGCTATTGTGAATCGTGCTGCAATAAACATGCCTGTGCAGGTATCCTTTCTGTAGAATTATTTGAGTTCCTACAGGTATATTCCCAGTAGGGAGTTTACTGGGTTATAAGGAATGTCAATTTCTTGTTCTTCTAGAAGTTTCCACACTATTTTCTATGAAATTTGAGCAAGTTTGCATTCTATCCATAAATTTGCATTCCAACAATCAGTGTAGAAGTGTTTTCTTTTCTCCAGAATCTGTATTTTTTTACTTTATTAATTATGGCCATTCTTACTGGGATTATGACTTACATTATTGTGGCTTTGATTTACATTTCTCTGATAATGAATGAGGCTGAAAATTTTTTCTTGTGACTATAGTCCACCTCTATATCATCTTTTGAGAAATGTCTATTCATGTCCATTGTCAATTGGTAATGGGTCTTTTTGTTTTTTTTCTTTCAACATATTTGATTTTCTTGTACATCCTGGCTGTTTTGCCTTTGTCAGATAAATAGTTGGCAGTTTGTTTTCCCAATCTATGGGCTATCTCTCCACTCTTCTTTGCATTGAAGACGCTTTTCTGTTCAATGAGGTCCCACTTGTATGTCTTATCTCTTATAGCATGGACATTTTGGGTTTTGATCTGGAATTGGTTGCCTATTCAGATATCTGAAATGATGTCTCCTGCATCTTGAAGATTCTTGTAGTTTGAGATTTCACATTTAGGTTTTTGATTTTTTTAGAGTTGATTTTTGTGTATGGGGATACGTAGGGGTCATGCTTCTTTTTTTAATTTTTAATTTATAAATGTGTGGTACAATTCAGGGTTAGGTATATCAGTGTGTCTCAGTCTTCTGCATGTGGTCAGTCAGTTTTACCAGAACCATTTCCTGAATATGTTTCCTCTCCACAGTGGTTATTGGGGGAAGCTTTGTTGAAGATGAGTTGGTTGACAAATTGAGATTTTTGCTTTGGGAATCTCCGTCCTATTCCATAGGGTCATATGCCTGTTCTGGTAACAATTCCAAGTTGTTTGGATTATTATGGCCTTATAATATAGTTAAATTATGAAAATGTGATGCTTTCCACTTTGTTTATTTTATTAAGTAATTTTTGGCTATTAATGTTCAATTATACTTCTGTGTCAATTTCTGCATTGTCATTTCCAGGACTAAGAAGAATGATGTTGGCAATTTAATGGGTGTTGTGTTGAATCTGTAAGTCATCCTCGGCAGGATGGACAACTTAGCAATGTTGATACTTCCTATTCAAGAGTATGGAGTATTTTTTCCATTTGTTTTGTTTTCTTGGATTTCGTTGAGAAGAAGTTGGCAGTTTTTTATTGTAAAGGTCTTTTGCTCCTCTGGTTAAGATGACATCAATTTTTTTGTAGTTATTGTGAATATGATTCTGTTTTTTATTTGGTTCTCTGTTGTTTGTGTACATTGATTCACCGATCTTTTACACATTTATTTTGTACCCCAAGAATTTGCCAAAGTCCTGTAACAGTACAAGGAGGTTTTGAAAGATTCTCTTGGATTTTTGAGGTATACAATCATATCATCAACAAAAAAAGGAAACTTAACTTCTTATTTTATTATTTGGATACACTTGATTTTCTTCTCTTGTCTAATTGCTCTAATTAGGACTTCCAACATAATTTAGAACAAGAAGAGTTAGAATGGGAAGGCATGTCTTGTTCCAGTTTTTAGTGAAAATGTTTCCAGTTTCTTTCCATTTACCAATAAGCTGGCTGTGGGTTTATCATAGATAAGGATTACTATTTTGAGGTTTGTTCTTTTGGTGTCTAGGTGTTTGAGGGTTTTTTTTCAGAAGTGATACTAGACTTAATCAAAAGCTTTTTCTGCATCTAATGATGAAAACTTATGCTTCATATTTCTCCATCTCTTGATGTATTTGAATACATTTATGGTCTTGGTGGAAGTTGAACCTGCTTTGCTTCCCAGAGATGAAGCCTAATTGGTTATGGTAGATGATATTTGAAAATTATTGGGGAGGAGGTTAAGATGGCAGCTGACAGGTTGCGCTGCAAAAATCTCCATGGCGGCAAGTAACAATAAAGACTCCACATGAATGGGCAAGCACTGGTGGGAGCATGAAAGTCCATCTGAGGGGATACTTGGCTGCATTCACCTGAGTCCCCCCTCTGAGGGATTTCGCAAGCTTTATCTGCCCTAAAATTGGAGCTCAGCTTCCAAGAATGCCACAGAAACATCTGCTGAGGGCAAGCACCTGAGAAAATCTTGCTGAAATCAGCTGATTCAAAGCACCTGACACCCAGTACACACCATCATCTGGCATACCGGACCCGCTGAAATGCAGAATTTGATTATTGGAGAGAGAGCATTGGGGAAATCTGGAGAGAGAAATACATGCCTGGTAAGAAGCCACCCACCTCAGTCACTTTCCAGGAATAAATTTGCATTGCTATGCGCAGCTCCCCCCAACCTCTAACCTGTTGCCCAAGCAACACACAAACAATTGCCCCAAGCACTCTTTTAACATTGAAATAGGAGAGAGACCTAACAAGGTGCTGGAAGGGGTTGCTGACTCAACCCAGAGAACCAATCTCTGTGAATGGTAGATCAACTACTCAGGGCTGGATTGTGGTCCAGAGGAAATATCCTGAGAGCACAAACTTCAGAGGAACCTGAGAGTACTGAGTTCCAGGCACCACACCCCCTACCCTGATCCAACCCTGGGACAAAGGGTGTGGCCAGAGAAGGTAGAGGAAGAACTCCAAAAAAATCAGTGGTGAGTTCTGACTGACATAAACATCCTCCTCCCCAGCAGTCCCACATAGCTGGGTTATGATTGAGAGGGACAAACCCAGACAGAGCCTGGACATCGGTCGCTATAGGAGAACCCCATTCCATGATAGACCTGGCTGGGGCAACCTCGTGAGAATTTATGCCTGGGGAAGAGACTATCCTGTACATCCCCACCAGAGATCTCACAGATGATAGGAGAGTGGGAGGGGAGGAATGCAGTCCTATCCACCTCCACTGCCCCTCCTCCTGCTCTACTCCACTCACTAAAGATAGAGTGAATACTGTCTCTGCAGAAGAGATCTGATTAGAGAAACAAGTACAGAGCCTGCCACAAGAAGACAGGCTTTTGTGTCTTTATTTTTGTTTTTTGCTTTGTTCTGTTTTTTTTTTCTCAAATTTTTAGGTTTTAATTTTTAAAAATGTCTGACTGTTTGTTAGGTCATCTATTTTTAAAATATTTTCCTTTGTGCATGAATGTGTATGTGAGGCTTTGAACTGCATCCCCTCCCATTTTCTTTCTTTCTTTTCTTTATCAATTTCTTTCTGCTTTTACTTGTTATTCTCTGTTTATGTGTGTATGTCAGTGACTGAGTATTCATTTTTTTGGTTATGCTGTTAATTTTTGCTCTTTTGTCTTAGGGAGCTTTTTTATATTCTTTTTTTTTTTTTACAGTTTAAGAGATTTGTCAATATATGTGTGAGGTGTGATGATTCCACATGAACCCCCCCACCTTTTTACTTTTTTTTCTGTTTTCTTATTCTACCCCCTTTGGTCTTCTTGTCTTTCTTCTCTATTTACTTCATACTAAGCATGTGTATCTGTCTTTAGTTTTCTTGTGGTTTTTCTGTTGTTGTGGTTTGTTTTGTCACACTTCATTATTATGGCAGATTGTTTTGTGGTGTGGGTTGGTTTCTGCTTTGCATCATCATATAGAGTGGTAGTGGGGAGTGGATCTCAAGAAAAACATACCACAATAAGTGAACATTTTAAACTACATGTGGCATCTGTCCTCTAGCACCTCATCCCCCACTTTACTTGGATTTTAAAAACTACAAGAGATAGCAAAGCTTCCCATGCACCAATCTATTTCAAAATAGAACAAATAAAGAGCCCAGATCAGGAAAGAATACGGGGCTGAGCAAATATCAGAAGGGAAAGACTCTTCCACTGACATTGAATAACAGAACAACAACAACAACAAAAAAAACAACCAAGAGATCTGTCACAAATGAGGAAAAGTCAAAGGAAGACCTCCGGCAATTCCATGTCTACCAAAGACAAAACTCCTGAGAAATCAGACCTTGGTGCCCAAACAATGGAAGTCACAAATGGCTGGCCCCAAAATATGACAGGAATGAGGGAGTGGTTGGAAAATGTGAATAAGACTCAAGAAAGACAAGATGCAATACTGAAAAAACTTGTAACAGAGATTCTGGCAATAAAAAACTTCATTCAGGAAATAAATAACAAGATGATAAGCATGGAAAGCAGAAACAATCTAGTTGTAGAAAGTCAGAACTTGATGACCAAAACATGGAATTAACCCAATCTGTAAAAAAAAATAGAAAAACAGATGCAGAAAGAAGGAACAAAGCCTACAAGAGATGTGTGATTATATAAAGAGGCCAAACCTATGCATAATTGATAATCCAGAAGAAGAAAGAGAAAATGAGTACAACTTAGAGCAAGTATTCTAGGAGGTAATCCAAGAAAACTTTCCCCATTTCACCAGAGATGTGACTAGCCAAGTAGAAGAGATCCAGAGAAACCCCCAATACATCAAATGAGAAGACCAAGCCCTAGACACATAGGACTTTGCCTACACAAAACAGGCGTGCACACAAACACACACACACACACACACACAAATCCTAAAGGCAACAAGAGGGAAAGGTCAGACTACCTACTGGGGAAAACCAATCAAAGTAGTAGGAGACTATAGGCAGAAACACTACAAGCAAGAAGGGATTGGAGCCCTATATTCAAAGTCCTCAGTGATAAGTAATTTAAACCAAAAATTTCTTATCCAGCCAAGCTCAGCTTCATCAGTGATGGAGAATTAAAATCCTTCCCCGACATTCAATCTCTAAGAGATTATGAAACTTCCAGAACAGCTCTACTGAAGACATATAAAACAGTATTACGCACAGAAGAAAGAATAATAGAATCTACACACTTCCTAGGAGCACAGCAGATCACAGAATCAACAGGGAATACAGCACAACAAGAAACTTGAAAACACATGCTTACACTAACCTCAAAGCCAAAAGAAAACAAGTAAGCAAAGAAAAAACTGACGTGGAGGACTTTCTGACATCACACAACCTCCCTAGGTTAAAAGAAGAAGTCATGGAAACACTAATTAAAGTAATAACATTCCAGGAAATTGACTCTATCATACGAAACTACCTACCAAAAAAAGCACTGAACAAGATGGCTTCCTAGCAGAATTCTAAAAAACATACAAGGAAAAGCTGATACCAATCCTATTGAAAGTATTCCAGGCAATTGAGAAAGATGGAATTCTCCCCAAGGTATTTTACAAAGCTCATATCACACTGATACACAAACAGGGTAAAGATCCAACAAAGAAACAGAACTACAGGCCAATAGACATTAGGAACATAAATGCAAAAACCCTCAAAAAGTTTCTAGCAAATTGGATCCAAAAACACATCTCAGAAACCATCCACCAGCCAGGCTCGGTGGCTCAGCCTGTAATCCCAAACCTTTGGGAGGCTGAGGTGAGTGGATTGCCTGAGCCCGTGGGTATGAGACCCACCTGGGCAGCGAGACCTCATCTCTACAATAAATCAAAAAATTAGCCGGGTGTGGTAGCGCACGCCTGTAATTCTGGCTACTCGGAAGGGTGAGGCGGAAGGATCACGGAGCCCAGCAGGTCGAGGTTGTGGTGGCTGGGAATGGCCACTGCACTTCAGTCTGGGTGACCGAATGAGACTCCAACTCAAAAAAATCAAACAAACAAACAAAAAAACCATCCACCATGACCAAGTGTCTTCATCCCCAGGATGCAGGGCTGGTTCATCAGTTGCAAGACCATAAATATAAATAAATACATGAACAGATGCAAAAACAAGAACCACGTGATTATCTCATTAGATGTAGAAAACGCTTGTGTTAAAATCCAACATGCCTTCTTGATAAAAACCTTCAAACCCCTAGGTATAGAAGGAACATACCTCAAAATAGTAAGTGCCATCTACGACAAACCCACAGGTTACATATTGCTAAATGAACAGAAACTAGGAACATTTCCCCTGAAAACTGGAGCAAAAAAAGATTGTCCCTCTTGTGCAATATTGTGTTGGAAGTTCTAGCTTGAGCAATTAGGTAAAGACATCAGAGGTATCCAAAAAAGGAAAAGAGGAAGTCAAGTTATCCCTCTTTGCTAATGATATGATCCTATTCTTTGAGAATCTGTCAAAAATCTGCTTGCACTGATAAAGGACTTTGGCAAAGTCTCAGGGTACAAAATAAATGTGCAAAAGACGTTGAATTTTTAAACACCAGAAAGAAGTGGACAGAGACTCAAATAAAAAGCATAATCCCATTCCAAATAGCCATCAAAAAAATGAAATACCTCGGCATATTCCTAACCAGAGAAGTGAAAAACCTTTACAATGAGAATTCCAAAACACAGTAAATGAAATTCAAGAAAACACAAACAAATGGAAAAATATTCTGTGCTCATTGATAGGAAGAATCAACATTGTTAATATGTCCATCCTACCAAAGGCAATCTACCGATTCAACACAATACCCATTAAGTTACCAGTATGATTTTTCTCAGACCTGGAAATGACAATACACAAATTTATATGGAAATATAAATGACCATGATAAACTAAAACAGTTCTTAGCAAAATAAATAAATAAATAAATAAGTAAGAAAGAAAAAAGCAGGAGGTATCACACTCCCAGGATTCTAACTATACTATAAAGCTACAATAATCAAAACAACTTGGTATTGGTACAAGAACATGCCTATAGACCCATGGAATATAATTGAGATCCTAGAAGCAAAACCTGTTTCTCAGCCAACTCATCTTTGACAAAGCCTCCACCACCCACTACTGGGGACAGGAAAACATATTCAGTAAATTGTGCTAGGAAAACTGGCTGAGCACATGCAGAAGATTGAAACAGACCCCTACCTATCACCAAACACAAAAATTAACTCTAAATGAATCAAAGACCTAAACATAAAACCTCAAACAGTAAGTTTCTTAGAAAGTACAGGAGACACCCATATGGACAATGGAACCAGGAACAAATTGCTATTCAGAACCATAAAGGCTTAAGAAATCAGATAGACAAGTGGGACCTCATCCAATTAACAAACTTCTGCAAAGCAAAAGAAACCATCAAAGGAGCAGGCAGACAGCCCACAGAATGGTAAAATATTTGCCAACTGTATACCTGACAAAGACCTAACATCTAGGATCTACAAGGAACTCTAATGTGCTGAAAGGAAAAAAAGCCCCTTAAAAAGTGGGCAAAAAACATGAAAAGACACATTTGAAAAGAAGACATACAGGCAGTCAGCAGACAAATGAAAAAGTGCTGAGCCTCACTCATCATCAGGGAAATGCAAACCAGATCACAATGAGATACCACCTAACCCCTGTAAGAATGGCCATCAGTCATAAAACAAACAATAACAGAAGCTGGCGAGAAAGTGGAGGAAAAGGAATGCTTCTACACTGCTCGTGGGAAGGCAGACTAGTACAACCTCTTTAGAAGACAGTGTGGTGATTTCTGAAAGAACTAGATATTGACGTTCCACAGGACCCAGCAATCACCCTATGGGGAATATACCCAAAATAATTCAATTTATTCTACAAAAAAGATGCCTGCACACGTATGTTTGTTGCGGCTCTATTTAAAATAGTAACAGCATGCAACCAACTGTGTTGCCCATCAAAGCTGGACTGGATTTTTAAAAAATGTGGTATATATACACAATGGAATATTATGCAGCCATAGAGAAGGACAAATTTGCAGACTTTGCAGCAACTTGGATGGATTTGGAGTCAATCATACTCAGTGATTGATCACAGAAACAAAGAACTGAGTTCCATGTGTTCTCACTCTTGAGATGACCTTGAACAATTATAGTGTTATAAGAAAACGATTGGCAGTAGTGGAAAACTGTCAGAGGAAGCGTGGATGGGACTGGAAGTTGAGGGAAACTGCTAGGGGAGGGAATGGGCTTACTTCATCAACAAGGGTAACTGCATGATCAATGTTTGTATACCTAACCCTGAATTGTACCCTACATCTTTATAATAAATAAATAAATTTTTAAACAAGTGTTGTTTGATCCCATTTGCTAGAATCTTGTTGAGAGTGTTTGCATGTATGTTCATTAATGATATTGGCCTGTAGTTCTCTCTTTTTGTTGGCTCTTTGAGCGGTTTGAAGATCAGTGTGATATCAACTTCATAAAATGATTTGAGGAGAATTCTGTCTTTTTCAATTGCCTGGAATAGTTTCAGTATAATTGGTATCAGTATATATTTGTATGCTTTGTAGAAATCCTCTTGAAAGTGTTCTGGCCAGACTCGGTGGCTCAGCCTGTAATCCCATGCCTTAGGGAGACTGAGGTGAGTGGATTGCCTGAGGCTGTGGGTTCGAGACCTGCCTGGGCAGGCAAGACTTCATCTCTACAATAAATAAAAAATTAGCTGGGCATGGTAGTGCACGCCTGTAATTTCAGCTACTTGGAAGGCTGAGGTGGAAGGATAGCCGGAGCCCAGCAGGTCGAGGATGCAGTGGCCGGGAGTGGCCACTGCACTCCAGTATGGGCAACAGAGTGAGACTCCAACTCAAGAAAAAAAAAAGAAAGCGTTCTGGTGTAGACCTTTTTTTTTTTTTTTGGTAGTTTTCTTATGACAGAGTCAATTTCCTGGATTGTTATTGGTCCATTAATGTCTTCTTGTTTCAACCTTGGGCGGTTGTATGATGTTAGAAAGTCACCCATTTCATTTAGGTTATCAAGTTTGTTTCCATACAAGTGTGCATAGTAAACTCCAATAAGCTTTGTTTTTCTTCATGGTCAGTTGTGATTTGATCTTTTGCATTTGTGATTGCTTTTATTTAGGATTTTTATCACTCTTCCTTGGTCAGTCTGGTTAGGGAGTCCATCAATCTTGCTTATTCATTTAAAGAAACATGTTTTTTTGTTGATTTTTTTTCTATAGTATTGTTATCGTCTGTGTCCTGTGTTGGGGCTTTTACCTTGGTGATGTAGATTCTGCTAAATTTAAGGTTTTGGTTGTCTTGTTTTCCCAGTTCCCTTAGGTGATTTGTTATTCTGTTATCTTGTGAAATTCCTATTTTCTTGACGGATGTTCATAGAGATATAAATTTGTTTCTTAGAACTGCTTTCAAGACATCCCAGAGGTTTTAGTAAGATGTTTCTTCAATTTTAATTTGTAACCAGAAATTTTTAAAATCTATTTTAATTTCTGTGTTAAGCTAGCAGTTGTTCAACATCAGCTGTTTATTAACCATGTCTTTGTTGGTTTTGGGGGAATTTTGTTGGTGTTGATATTTATTCTTATTCCACTGTGGTCTGAGAAGGTTCATGGCAGTATTTCTATCTTATTGAAATTGGTTGCACTTGATTTATGGCCGAGGATGTGATCAATCATGCAGTACATTCCAAACAGCTAAATATTTTAAGTCAGTCATACATCATGCCCAAATATTCAAAAACTTATAAGGCTTGCCTCCTCATCACATATTCCCAAGGTCCTCTTTATGGTCATAAACCTGGATTTATTTTTTGAAAAAACATTAGAGACAAGCAACTTTCAAAACTTGGTGAAAGAGCCTTATTCTTTAATTTTGAAAGAAGCGCAGGACAGACTCCAGCATGTCAATCCTTATGTGTTTATCTTTATTTATTTTTTAATTATTTTTGAGTTGGAGTCTTACTCTGTCACCCAGATTTGAGTGGAGTGGCTGCTCCCGGCCACTGCAGGCTCAACCTGCTGGTGTACAGTGATCCGCCCACCTCATCCTTCCAAGTAGCTGAAACTACAGGTACACGCTACCATGCTCAGCTCATTTTTGATTTTTTGGAGAGATGAGATCTCCTCATGTTGCCCAGGTGGGTCTCGAACCCGTGGATTCAGGCAATCCACTCACCTCGGCCTCCCAAAGTGCTGGGATCACAGACTGAGCCATTGAGCGAGCCCTGATGTGTTTGAAAACACACTGAGTAGGACTACAAGAGTCTTTTTTTAAAAGAAAACTATTCTACCCTAGAGACACTTATAACAAGGGTGTCATAAGTCCTGGTTTGGGCTGGCAGTGGTTGGGCACATTCCCTTGCAGGAGTAATATGTTGTAAGGTTGTAGTGGCCTTTGTGCAAGGTTGTGGTTTTGCACAGTGTTTGGTATAGTTCTGGTTATACGGGATATGTATTTGGGAGCCCTCCCTAATGGCTTTTCCTTGTTTCGTGTGTCAAGATTTTAACACAAGTGACTGCATTTTTATTGACAACATGCACAAAGTTTTCCTAAGACTACTGGAGAGGAAGGGGACTCTGTTAAATTTGCACAGCACTGGATCAATTTGACATCCACATGCTGTTTTGAACAAAGAATCTCTAAAGAAAGTCATAATCAATAAAATCTACTAAGGTCCCTGCCCTGAGTTGGTTGGAAAAGACTCTGAGGCCCCCCTAGGGCTTCCTCTGTTCCTGTTGACTGTTGTTGTGTACTTTCCATATCTCTGGGTGACAATTTGCATTTTGCACCTGTGAGAATAAGTCCTCATATTACACTGGTTTATTTTATATTCAGAGATCACTTCAAAAGGCAGTGTGTTCTAAAATTAGAGTGGTTACATGGAAAACTGTCAGAAGGGAAGGAGATCCCAAACCCTGACAGGAAACCAGCCCTTAACCCCCAACTGTACCTGATTTTTGGGTTGTCTTTTATATGTGGTTTCTGCCAGCCTCCTGCAGTTGATGTCAGCCATGTGTCCCTGCAGGGAGGGTTGAGTAAGAGATTGTATTGACATTCCTTCACTGTGTGTCTTGCATAGGAATACATGACTCTACAGTATTATATGGTGTGTCCTAGACTCTCAAGCTGTTCATTTGCAGATATGGTAGGTTCTCTGGAGAAGGTGAATTGGACCTTCACAGAGTATACATAGTCTGGACTGCCCCCATTTCAACTAATTGTATATATATTCCGACCCTTTTTCAGCTGGAGCCTGGTGAACCCATTCCATATAGAAGTCACTGAAGAAGATACACAGGAGAGTCGCAGAGACCCCATATGAGGGACCAAGACTACCTCAGTCTCTACCAGTTGCACTTCATACTGCACACCTGCAGACATAGAGATGTCCTGCTCAAAAACTGACCACTGTTTCTACCACCTATATATACTGACACACTAAATATCTCCAGTTCTCCATGAATTATTTTTTATTTTATTTATTTATTTATTTTTTTTTTGAGTTGGAGTCTCACTCTGCCACCCAGACTGGAGTGCAGTGGCCACGCCCGTCCACTGCAGCCTCAACTTGCTGAGCTCTGGCGATCCTTTCACCTCATCCTTCCAAGTAGCTGGAATTACAGGCATGCAATACCATGCTGGGCTGATTTTTTGATTTATTGTAGAGGTGAGGTCTCGCTGCCCAGGCAGGCCTCAAATTCGCGGGCTCAGGCAATCCACTCACCTCAGCCTCCCAAAGGCACGGGATTATAGTCTGAGCCATGGAGCCCGGCTCTGGATCATTTTTTAAACTAGGAACAAGGAAATGTCCAATGAGCACATACTCCATGGTTGGTTGTTTGTGTTCAGTTCTAGACTCCAAATGGGAACACCTGGTAATCCCAGGGCTGGGGCTTCTTTTCCAGTGCTGCAGAATCAGAGCTAGGCTGATTTTCATCAGTAGAAGGAAGGCCCTATTTGCATGTCTTCTGCTACATAGCACACTCTGGTTTGGGATGCCTAAGAGAGGGATGAGCCCAGAGCAGATAGAATGGTGCTTTTGATATTTGGTGGCAAGAATAGTGTTTGAAAAAAATGTGCCTTCTTGCTATGTATTTTCTACATAACATGATACATACCCATTATTTTAATTTTACATTTACACACAAGGCATGCCAGGCAATTTTTCAAAGTTACCTACATATTTCAGGTGTAGCATTAAAACAGAACATAGAGAAATTGTGTGATGTGTCCAGGAGCATATAATGAAAATAGTCCAGACCAAAAATGATTTGTATTCTTTAAGGGTATTGGGAAAAATACTTTTATCCATTATACTGAAGTGTTTATATGAAATACGAGTTTCTATATGCAATCCCTTGGCAGGGCTTAGATTAATTTGAACCTCCAATATCTGCACTAGCATGCATTGATCACAGAATAAAAGAATTTAAGAAATACAAATTTCATTGGTAAGGTAGAGTGTCAGTGCAGCATGTTTCTTCCTTTGGCAACTCAACAGATATTATAAGAATTCTAACAAAATCGGCTTCAAAAATATCATCAAACTAAATATTTATTAATGAAATAATCAGTCATTAAGCCTAGACCCATTTATGAATAGCTCAATACAAGTTATTTCAAAAAAGAATTATTATTCTTACATATAAAAGGGATTTATTTCTGTGTCAACCTGAAAAATTAGAGACTGAAGAGAAAAAACAAAAGATCTACAAAATGTAATTATGTCACAATGATATTTGATAATCTTTTCTGTGAGGTTTGCCTACGAGCGTTTTTTTGAGATTACCTCTGTGCATTTTTATATTTAATAATTATATATAAGGCATTTCAAATTTTAAAAACATTGACACTGAAAAATAAAATCTTCAAAAATATCATAACTTGCTCATTTCCTTTTATGCAGCAGGGAAACTTTTTAAGTATTTTACATTATTAAGGTAATTATTTTTGGATTTTTGGTAACAAAGAATACATGCAGTAAATTGAATCGCATTTCATTCTATATTTCATCTTAAATGTATATTATTTTTAACTTAAAATTTGATGTCTTAAATGTATATGAATCTGTTTTATAAATGTTAGATGATTAAGTAAATGCTTACAGATTTAAAAATAAACTATTTTCTATTAATGGGTAACAGGAGTAGCTCCAAATTTAGATATTAAAATTCATAATAAATATTAAAATTTATATGAAACATAGGTATATAAATATCTTTAACATACATATATAAAAACTGCAATATGTTATACATACCTAGATACACAGCAACTATGTGTCATAGATCATATATTCTTAATATTTTTAATATGTGTGTGCGTGGGTTAGCATTAGTCATTCTTTCATGGAACATCTACTTCCTTTAGTGAAGTCCTTAGGTTAAAGTAATGATGTATTTGAAATTTTAAACAGGCTCTCCTTCCAAAATATTTACCTATTTAATTTTACCGAAGTATATGAGAATGCTGTTTTCCTAATTTGCTGGCACTGGGTTATTATTTTTAAGTAAAGTATGGTTATAGTTGAAAAAACCCAGAATCACGCAGAGGAATTTGCAGGTGTCTCTGACATTTCATATGTGATTATATGTATTTTAACTACCTTCTCTACCTTCATATGCATTTTATTTATTTGTAATAAACTATTTAAGGCATAAATATCATGAGATAGCATTCACATATTTATAATTACCATTTGTTCAATATCCATGCATGTGTAGTCCTCTGTAATGGGTACAAACATACAATTAGCAAATGAAACAAGTTTTAATTTCCTTCTTCTTAATGCACGGTGCGGTGACTATGGTTCACAATAGTAAACTCATATCTTAAAATACTGGTAGAGAGCATTTGAAATGTTCTTAGCACAAATAAGTGATAAATGCTTGAGGTGGTAGATATTTTAAGAACCCAGGCTTAATGGTTTCACATTATACATATGTAATTTTCGCATATGCCCATAAATATGCACAAGGTGTGACGCAATTGGGACGAGATGATGCACACAATGGTGATTGAGGTTAAGCTGCAGGCCAGCAGGTTTGCAGGAGAACTGAGCAAGGAAATTACTGGTAGGAGTTCTCCTGAGTTTAAAACAAAAACTAAACCCTGTTTGATCAAAGGAGTCATGTTTGTTTGGTTTTGTTTGTGGAACAATATAAACCTCAGTGCACTGTTGAAAATATTGAAATGACACTTCCAAGTAATAGAGCACAACATCTGGGTATAGTTAGGAAGAAGACAAAGAGAGCTCAGCCCAAACTATCATCATCCCGGGTGACTGTGTCATACCCACGACTGTATCCCCTTGTGGTTTGGAGCCTCGCTTCTCTCAGTCATCATCCTGTCTGGACATTTACCTGTAATGGTGTGCACATCAACAGATTTCCATTTTAATTATTTAACTGTACTCAATTTTCCCAGTTTATGTATCCTTTGAACTTTTTAAAGTCTTTGGGGCTGTTTCTAATTTCTAGCATGTATCACATTTCTATAAGTATGTGCAAAGAAGTGTGAATGAATATCATTTGAAGCCTCTGTAGAAAAAGTCAGAAGTATATTCCTTTTTTTTTTTTTTTTTTGAGTTGGAGTCTCCCCCTGTCGCCCAGACTGGAGTACAGTGATCTTTCCAGCTACCGCGGCCTTGACCTGCTGGGCTCCGGCGATCCTTCTGCCTCAGGCTTCCAAGTAGCTGGAACTACAGGCACGCACTATCACACCCGGCTCAAATATTTATTTACTTATAGTAGAGATGAGGTCTCACCAAGTTGCCCAGGCGGATCTTGAACCCGCAGCAATACACTCACCTCAGCCTCCCAAGTTGCGGGATTACAGACTGAGCCACCAAACCTGGCTCAGAAGTGTTTTTCTAGGTCTTGTGTTGGGCATGTTTAACCTCATGAGAAGCTTCTAGGTCTTCTGTTGGGCATGTTTAACCTCATGAGAAGCTTTCATTGTTTTCCAGAGTAGTTGTTTCATTATGCATTAGAAAAGTTGCAGGCTCTAGGGCATGGCATGCTCACCAACATTGGAATTGTCAATATTTCTTTTTTATTTGAGCCATTCTAAAAAAATGGCTAGCGGTGTTTTCTGTGTCTTGTTATAAATTTTTCTAATGATAAACTGATAAATTGTGTCAACATTCTTCTTATAGCACCTGTTTATCATTATTAATGGAATGCCTGTTCAAATTTTTGCCTGTTTTACAAATAGATTGTTTCTTCTACTGTTTTCCTTTTAGGATTCTTACATATTCTTAATGCATGTTTTTTGGTGATTATGTTATTTGCAAATATTTGATTAACTCTGAAGCTTGCTATTCATTTTTGTTGTTGTTATTTTCTATGAAGTAGTGCTTTTTTAAAAATTATGAATTTATTTTTTATTATGAAGTTGTGGGGTACAATTAAGGGTTAGGTATACAGTTGCATATCATTCAGGCACCCTGTTGATATGGGGTGTTTTCTCGTTCCCAGACAGATATTTGCTACTGTTAATCCCATCTCCCTCCCCCCACCATAGTTTCCCAGGACTGTCAGTCATTTTTGCATAGTATTGCATTGGATGTTTAAGGTCCATTATATGAGTGAGAACATGTGATACTTGGATCTTTGTTTCTGTGAGAGGTCACTTAGTATTATAGACTCTAGTTCCATCCAGGTTGCTGCGAAATTCATGATTTTGATCTTTTTTATGGCTGCGTAGTATTCCTTCACGTATATGTACCACGTTTTTTTAATCCAGTCCTCTTTTGACGGGAAGCATGGCAGTTTCCAGGTTCTATTCATTTTTTTGGCAGTCACTTTAGCAGAAAAACTGTTTTAAAGTGTAATTAAGTTTTCTTCTTAATTTTATCAGATATTTTTTGGTCATAAGATTTCATTTTCATGAATAATATAATGTTTTACAATGTACATAAAAGCCTTTATTTTTCTCGTGTTCCATAGTACTGCCTTGCTAACTCCTTGAATCCTGTTGATATAGTGTTGTTTATTTGTTTATTTTAATATAGTTATACATTGCCATGGGGCTGTTTTCCTAAAATTATGGGCAATTCTATTTTTCTTTCCAGCATGAAACAGATAATTCATAAGAAATATGATGGCCAGCTCGATGGCTCAGCCTGTAATCCCGCACATTGAGAGGCTGAAATGAGTGAATTGCCTGAACCCATGGGTTCGAGACCAGCCTGGGCAACTTGGTGAGACCTCATCTCTACAATAAATAAAAAAATTAGCCGGGTGTGGTAGCACACGCCTGTAGTTCCAGCTACTTGGAAGTCTGAGTTTGAAGGATCGCTGGAGCCCAGCAGGTCGAGGCTGTGGTGGCCGGGAGCAGCCACTGTGCTCCAGTCTGGGTGACAGAGTGAGACTCCAACTCCAACTCCAAAAAAAAATGGAAGCCGGGCTCAGTGGCTCAGCCTTTAATCCCGCGCCTTTGGGAGGCTGAGGTGAGTGGATTACCTGAGCCCGCGGGTTCGAGACCCTCCTCGGCAGTGAGACCTCATCTCTACAATAAATCAAAAAATCAGCCAGGCATGGCAGCTCATGCCTGTAATTCTGGCTACTTGGAAAGCTGAGGCGGAAGGATCGCCGGAGCCCAGCAGGTCGAGGCTGTGGTGGCCGGAAGCGGCCACTGCACTCCAGTCTGGGCGACAGAGTGAGACTCGAACTCAAAAAAAAAAAAATAGGAAAGAAATATGATGTTGGATATTTGCATTTTTAATTGTTTTGATGATTAGCTCATCTGATCTACTAAGAATTTTTTTCTGATATTAAGCTGAGACTTTCCTTTCCAAGTGTGGGCCTTGGGCATGTATGCCTCCCTGTGTCCCTAGTTATCTGGGATGAAAGTCCGTCTGCTACAACTCCCTTATGAAATCCTTCAGAACTCGTTAGTGGACTGCCATTAAGGGATACCCATAATGAGGTCCCATTCAGTCTGTTTTATTATTTCATAAGGTTATTTTATTAATGCACCTTTCAATTATATTACTTCTTCATTACAATGCTTAGTGTGCATTTGTGTATTTCTTCATTTTTCCATATCCCAGGATGGTTCTGAAAGATTAGTTTCAAGTTTAATAAAGGCATACATTTTGCATATTAGCATTCTTATTCTTGGGGGATTCAGCCCTTCCAGTGGCAATATTTCAGGGATGCATCTGATCTAAGTAGCATTAATCTTCTATTTATTAAACACGATACAGTATAAACTTGCATGGACCACTCACCTGGATTTTACCATTTATTATTGAGGAATGAAAAAGAAGGCATGGATCTGATTCAGTTGGGTGGAAAGGGTAACCACAGAGTTTGACAGTCAAAGTTTTCTGTTCTACAGAGGTAGGGGAGGATCACAACTGAGAAACAGCCTAGGTTCTTGTGCAGGAGCCAGCTTGGGCAGTGTCTCTGTATTCTATGCACAGTAATATGTGGCTGTGTCTACAGGGCCCATATTATTCATGATGAGGAAGAGCTAGTTGTTGGAGTTATCCTTGGGTATGGTGAATCTTTTATTCAGAGATAAACTGTAATACAAAGCATTATTCCACCAGATGGTCACAAGTTACTCTAGTGCCTTCTATGGAGTCTGATAGATCCAGCCTATACCCATTCTAGACAACCTAAGTTAGGATCCAGAGGAGATGCAGAGAAACCTAGGACATCTCCACCCTTTCTGCTCTTCCTGCCTTTTTCACTGAGGGATAAACGTCCATTAAGTATTAATATCTTCCTCATCCTAATTTCTCTCTTCATGCATTTTCTCTCAAAAGGATGAATGTATTCCTTAAAGAGTACCCACAAACTTAGGACAGTCATGAAGGTGGCCTCTCAGAAGGCCAATAATATCAACTACTTTAGCAAAATTCCACATGAGCCTGGTTCTAGTGTAGAATATATAATATAAAATAACCATGACTGCAATTAGTTGCATGTGTCAACTTGGCAACACTATATCTCAGTTATTCAAATAAAACTAACCTATGTGCTGCTCTGAAGGTACTTAACTGATGTGACTAAAGCTTGTTATAAACTTTCTCTCAATTAGGAGGATTGTCCTAGATAATCTGAATGAGTCTTATTCAATACCTGAAAGATATAAAATAATCAAACTCTATGACTGGCAGCAGTCTCAGATTCTCCCAGGAAGTGCAGTCTGTCCTTCCTTATGACCAACAGGATTGGCCTGACATGCTTAGTCAGACCCCACATCCCTGGCAAACAAAGCCCACCACAGGATGGAGGATCCATCTTCAGTTCTCTTAAAGTCAAGTGTACAGGAGGTCAAGCTGTGACAGTGTGAGAAGCATGAGATTAGTTCTACATCAGTATCCCACATTAAGGAAAATATTTTTATCCTCTTGGTGATAAATGTTGACTTGCATTTCACAAAGAAATGTATGGATGAAGGGCATCAGGAAGAACCTGGTAACAGTGAATGAGAAAGTCCTATTATCTTTCCAAGGCAATGTAGGGACCACAGCCTGAGATATCCTGAGTCTCAGACAAAGGCCCTCAGCACTGGGATTTAGACATAGAAACACATCCTCTATATTCAGAGTAAAA
>NW_007246289.1:6562-10608 GCF_000164805.1 Carlito syrichta | reverse complement strand
CAAGTCAGGAGCATGTCTGGGGCCCAGCAGAACAAAGTCAGTCTTGTGCAATGCAGGGAGACCCCGTATCTGTACCCACCCAAACAGGGGGTCTGGGGTCGAGGTGCCCATTGGTCAGACACTCCGGATGCTGAGGTGGGAGGATCGCCTGAGACCGCAATTTTGAGGCTGGTGGTGAATAAGGGTCATGTCCGTGGGCCCAAGACCAGGCCACAGAGCCAGACTCTGTCCAAAAATATTCTCAACTGTGCATTGTGTGTTCACAGGGCGACTGGCTTTACAACCAGGAAAAATTGGATTGGCGGTGAAGAAATGTCCTTGGGTGAGGGATTTTTACCTGGACCTTTTTGTCCAAATGTCCTCGTTGCTGATTCAGAGGTTTGGTCTGCCTGGGACACATTTCTCTCCTTGGAGAGGAAAGCCATCAGGAACCCAGCCAGGGAGCCTTGAGATCTCCTGCACAAAAGTGGGGACAGTCATTGGGGGTTTGGGACAGGAAGGCACTGAGCTTTGGGAACCCTCACATGTGGGGGTGGACTGAGGGCAGAATTGTTTCAGGAGAAAGGATTTCTATCCTTTTTTCTTTCCTTTTCTTTCTTTGTTTCTTTTCCTCTCTCTATCTTTTATTTCCTTACTAGGTAGCCCAGGTTGCTCTTAAACCACCCAACACAGGCCTTTCTTTCAGCCTCAGACTCCCTAACTGCTGCAATCACGGGCTTCCACTTGGTCAACATTCTGGTTTTCCAGCCTAGTCTTGACTCTGGGCCTGAGGCGATCCTCCCACAGGGTCCTGCCCTCAAGCAAGGTTTTCTGTGTTTTACTTGGGGTCGAGATGGGGGCTTGCTATGGTGTCCAGCCTGGGTTGAGCTCTCGGGTTCTTGCCATCTTCCTGTTTCAGCCTTCCAGATTGTTGAAGAGACAAGCATGAGTCGCCTGACCGACCACCCCTGACAGTATGAGAATCATGCACTCTCGTTCCCCCAGGCAGCCCCAAGGAAGAGCGAGTGGGTTCACCCTTGGGGACAAACCTGCAGGGGGGTGGGCAGCCTGGTGGAACATGCCCCTCCACCAGGCAAATTTCTGGGGCAGGCTTGTCAGTCTACTCCAGCTGCCCTATCTTGGGTCATTGGTCATCTGAAAGGAGCGGGCCTCATGGTGGGGCCCCAAGAGTGGTGTGAAGACTGGGTGTGGGTGCTCATGCCTGTCACAGCAGCATTTTTGGGGGCCAAGGCTAGAGCATGGCCTGAGCCCCGGGTTTGAAACAAGCCTCGGCACCTTGGCGAGACGTTGTCCCTACAAACAACTAAAAAATGTGCTGAGCTTGCTGGCAAATGCCAGTTTTTCCAGCCTATCAGGAGGCTGTGGTGGGAGCATTGCCAGAGCCCAGTGGGTGGAGGCTGTGGTGGCTGAGAGTGGGTCCCTGTGTGCCGGCCTGGGAGACAGAGTCGGACTCTGATTCAGAATAATAATACCAATCACTACCACCACAACCACATGCCGGACTGAGGGGCTCAGCCTGGTACCCAGGCCCTTTGGAGACTGAGGTGAGTGGATGGCCTGACCTACGGGTTCAAGACCAGCCTGGGACATTGGGCAAGCCCTCATCTCGGCCATCAAAACTAAATGCAAAGATTAGATGCACATGGTGGTGCAGGCCTGCAGTTACAGGCATTGAGGGGGACCGAGGTGGGAGGATAACCTGAGACCAATAGGTGAAGTCCATGGTGGCCGTGAGCATGCCCCTGTGCTTCGACCTGAGTGACAAAGTGGGATTTCGACTCCAAATAATAATCATCACCACCACCACCTGCCGCACCAACCCTGCCACCCAGTACTAGGAGTCACGCTCAGGGATGGGAGACAAAAAGGCACTTTCTTGCTTGTTGTTTCTGGGAGGTTTCAAAGGTGGCCACCGGGCACATATATCCCATGTCTTCAGCCACGCATCCCAGAAAGCCTGCCTTCACCATCCACAATGGTGTCCTATGGCAAAAACATGTGTGAGCTCACGAAACAGACTACCCCGAGTTCAGGTGGCCATCAGGCACAGAGCAATCAAAGCAGTACAGCAACACCATGGCCAGCCCAGGTTGTGGTCACCTGGTCTGCCACATTCAAACATTGGGAGGGCGCCTTCTTCACCCTATCACTCCATCATCCTCTGCCTATGCTAACCTTTCCTTTAGGAGGCATGGACGCCCATCGTGAAGCACATAGGGGGCATCTTTTTATCACCAGTTTCTCCTTTGTCCATGCTGGGTCACTGTGGCCCAATCATGGCTGCCAGGGTCTCAACCTGCAAGGCTCAGGCAGTCCTCTCACCTCGACCCCCTAACAGATGGGACTCTGGGGACCACCACGCCTAACACAATTTTGTGGACCTCTCTCTGAGATAAAGTCTGGCCACGTCGTCCGGGCTGGTCTCCGACCCCTGGGTTCAGGATGCCTCCTGCCTCAGCCTCCTTGGGCATGGGGCTGACGGCCATGAGCAAGGGTGCCCGGCCTGGACTCGCACGTTCTGTCAGCAGGGATGACCAAAGGAAAACCCCAGATTAAGGACAATGCAACCCATATAGCTGGGACCACAGGAGACACCAAATGAGACTCCAGTGTTTGCATTCTGGGGAGCGATGAGGTCTTGCTACGTGGACCAGGCTGGTCTCCAACTGCCGGGTTCCAGCATTCCCCTGCTTTGGCCTCCCAAAGCCACAGCCTGATTGTCTGCCGATCCACCATCTGTCAGGAAATCTATGCCCAAGGAGGAGGTCTCCTTTCCAAATAATCTGTGTCTTCTCACGGTGATCCTAACTCCATACACAAATGGATGTTGTTTTTTTTTTCTTTTTTTTTCTTTGAGTCATAGTCTTACTCTGTCACAAAGGCTGGAGAGTGGAGTCTCGTTCTCAGCCACCACAGCCTCACCCTGTCATTCTCTGTCGTGCCTTTACCTGGCCTTCCAAGGAACCGGAACGACAAGTGCATGCCAGAACACCAGGCTCATTTGGAATTGAGGGAAGAGATGGGGTCTTGCCGAGATGCCTGGGCTTGTCTCCACCCACCAGCTGGGCCGGTTCTCTGGCCTTGGCCTCCCAAAATGCTGGGATGATGAGTCTGAGCTCCCGAGCCTGGACCTGGTCCTTCAACAAAAACCAACCAGAAAGCCTGGCACGGCTACTAATGCCTTGAATCCCAGCACTCGGAGAGGACAAGGCAGGAGGATGACTGGAGCCCATGAGCCCAAGGCCAGCCTGGGCCAGGCAGGGAGACCCCGTCTCCACACCCATCCAAAGAGGGGGTCTGGGGTCGAGGTGCCAATTGTCCCGGCCACTCCAGAGGCTGGGGTGGGAGGATCATCACATCCCAAAATTTTGTGGCTGGCGGTGAATGGTGGTTGTGTCCCCGGGCCCCAGCCTGGGACAGACAGCCAGACCCAGTCTCCGAAAACATCAGAATCATACACAGATTCTCATCTAGGCATATTGTGTTTACAGGGCGACTGGTTGTAGAGCCAGAAAAAATGGGATTGAGTGGGAAGTGATGTCCCTGGGTGAGAGATGTGTCCCTGGACTTTCCTGGTGGAAGGTCCTCGGTGCCAAGTCAGAGGGGAAGATTTCTCACTGGAGAGGAAAGCTGACAGGAACCTGGCCAAGGAAACTTGGAAACTCCTGCACCAAAGCGGGGACAGCCATTGGGGGAGGTTGGGGTTGGAAGTTGCCGAGCTTGGGGGACCCTCATATATAGGCACGGCTGGGATGGGACAGACTGAGGGCAGAATGTTTGCAGGAGAATGGATTTCTTTCTTTCTTTCTTTTCTTTCCTCACTAGGTGATCAGGCTCCCAAACCTCCCAAATCTGGCCATCCTTTCAGCCTGAGGTTCCCAAACTGCTCCGATCACATGCTTTCAATTTGGTCAACATCCTGGTCTTCCTGTCTGATCTTTAACTCTGGGCCAGAGGTGATCCTCCCGCTGAGCCCTGCCCTCACCCAAGGTTTTCTGGGGTTGCTTGGGGTTGAGGTGAGTAATTGCTATGGTGTCCAGACTGGG
>NW_007246289.1:0-6077 GCF_000164805.1 Carlito syrichta | reverse complement strand
CTGGGAGGCCATGGTGAGAGGATGGTATGAGCCCCCAAGTTCGAGACCAGCCTGATCACCTTGGTGAGACCTTGTCTTTACAAGAAGTCTAAAAAATTAGCCGAACATGGTGGTGCAAGTCTGGCATTCCAGTCACTCGATAGGCCATGGTAGGATGTATACTGGAGTCCAGCCATGGAGGCTGCAGTGGCCAAGAGCGGGCCCCTGCGCTCCAGCCTGGGCAACAGATTGGTACTCCTACTCAGAATAATAATACAAACCACCAAATCCCCCATAACCACAGGCCAGGCTAAGAGGCTCAGCCTGGCATCCTGGCACTTTGGAGGCCCAGGCAAGTGGATGACCTTAGCCTGCAGCTTCAACACCAGCCCAGGACAAGGGGTGAGGCCTCGTCTCAGTCATGAAAAATAAATCCAAATATTAGCCAAGCATGGTAGTGCAGGCCTTTGGTTCCAGCCACTTGGGGACTGAGGCAGGAGGATCACCTCAGCCCAGCAGGTGGAGTCCACAGTGGCCGTGAGCATGCCCCTGCACTCCGTTCTGGGCAACAGAGTGAGATTCCAACTCCAAATAAAAATAATCATCACCACCACCACCACCACCTGCCACCCAGCACGAGGAGTCACCCTCAGGGATGGAAGAGGAAAAGGCATTTTCCAGCCTTTCATTCATGGAAGGTTTCAAAGGTGGCCCCTGGGCACGTTCATCCCACACCTTGGACCACGTGCCACAGAAGACCTGCCTCCACCCTCCACACTTGTCCCCCACAGCAAAGACTTGTGTGAACTCATGGGACAGACAACCCCGATCTAGGGCGGCATTGGGCAAGGAGCAATCAAGGCAGTATGGAAATGCAGCGGCCACCCCAGTTTCTGGTCACCCTGTCTGCCACCTTTGGGCAGGGGGAGGGCACTTTCCTCTCCTGATCATTCCATCATCCCCTGCTCACACGGACCTTTCCCTGGTAAATCATGGATGCCCATCTTGACACAGGTGGGATATGTTTTTTTGTCGCTTGAGCCTCCGTTGACAGGGATAGGGTGCAGCAGAACGATCGTGACTCCCGGGGCTTTGACCTATGGGGCTCAGGCGGTCCTCTCACCTAGGTCCCTGAGTACCCAGGACTCAGGGGGCCACCACACCTAACTCGATTTTGGGGACCTCTCACAGAGACAAGGTTGGCCCACTTTGCATGTTCTGGTCTCTGACCCCTGTGCTCAGGCAGCCTCCAGCCTTGGCCTCCCAGGGTATGGTTCTGATGGCCGTTACCTAGGCTGCCCGGCCTAGAATCACACGTTCTCTTTGCAGGGTGACACAAAGAAACACCCAGGGATGGAGGCCACCGCATCCCTTATAGCTGGAATCGCATGCGCCACCACACGCAATTCCAGTGTATGTGTTTGGGGAGCAATGAGGTCTCGGTATGTGGCCAAGGCTGGTCTCGAATTCCAAGGCTCCAGTGGTTCCACGCTTCAGCCTCCCATAGCCACAGCCTGATTGTCTGCTGATGCACCATCTTTCAGGAATTCTAAGACCAAGGCTGGGGCCTCCTTCCTAAATGATCTCTGTCTGTTCATTATGACCCCAACTCCATATACAAATCGATGCACTTCTGTTTTACCTTTTTTCTTTTTTTTCTTTGAGTCAGATTTTCACCCCATCACCCAGGCTGGAGGCTGGTGTCTCGCTCTTGGCCACCACAGGCTCGGCCCGACAAGCTCCAGCAAGCCTTTTCCTGGCCTTCCGAGGAGCTGGAACGACAGGCACATGCCACCACGCCCAGCTCATTTGGGATGGATGATAGACACAAGGTCTTGCCATGGTTCCCAGGGAGGTCTCAGCCCATGGGCTCGAGCTGGTCGCAGGCCTCAGCCTCCCAAAGTGCTGGGATGATGAGGCTCAACTCATGAGTCTGGGCTCTATCATTTGTCAAAAACGAATCATGAGGTCTGGCATGGCAGCCCACACCTGGAATCCCAGTGCTCTGGGAGCCTGAAGTGTGAGGATGGCAGAAGCCCAGGAGCCTAAGCCCAGCCCAGGCCAAAAAGGGAGTACCCATCTCCGCACCCCTCCATACAGATGGCCTGGGGTGGAGTTGCCCATTGTCCTGGCCACTCGGGATGCTGAGGGTGGAGGATCGTCTGTGATTTCGAGGCTGGTGGTGAAGAAAGTTTGTGTCCCTGGGCCCCAGGCTGAGCCAAAGAGCCAGACACAGTCTCCAAAAACATTCTCAACTGTGCGTTGTGTGTTCACAGGGCGACTGGCTTTATAGCCAAGAAAAATTGGATTGGGGGTGAAGAAATGTCCCCGGGTGAGGGATGTGTCCCTGACCTTTCTTGGCGGAGGTCCTTATTGTCGAGTCAGATGGTCAGCTTACCTTGGGCACATTTCTCACCTTGAAGAGGAGAACCGGCAGGAACCCGGCCAAGGAGGTTTGGGAATTCCTGCACCAAATACGGGGCAGCCATTGGAGAGTGGGTTGGAGCTGGTAGGTGCCAAGCTTGGTAGACACTCACATGTGGGGTGAGCGGTGGTGGAAGGACTGAGAGAAGTTTTGGAGGGGAATGGACTTCTTTCTTTCTTCTTTCTTTCCTTCTTTCTTTTCTTTCTTTCTTTCTTTCTTTCTTTCTTTCTTTCTTTCTTTCTTTCTTTCTTTCTTTCCTTCTTTCTTTCTTCCTTTCCTTCTTTTCTTTCCTCACTAGGTTGCCCAGGCTGCCCTCAAAAACCCCAACTTGGGCCATCCTCTCAGCCTCGGTCTCCAAAACTGTTGCAATCACAGGCTTTTCATTTGGGCAACATCCGAGTCTTCCTGCTTGCTCTTGATCTCTGGGCCAGAGGTGATCTTCTCGCTGAGGCCTGCCCTCACCCAAAGTTTTCTGGGCTTTGCTTGGGGTATGTGTGGGGGCCTGCTATGATGTCCAACCTGATCTCGAGCTCCCAGGTTCTGGACATCTTCCCATCTCAGCCTCCCTGAGTGCCAAGGAGACAGGCGTGAGTTGCTCAGCCATCCCCATCCCCCTGAATGTTTGAGAGTCAAGCTCTCCCTTTCACCAAGGTGGACCCTGGGAGGATCAAGTGGGTCCACCCTGGGGATCAAGGCAGGCAGAGGGATGGCCTACCCTGTGGAGGCACGCCCCTGAGACAGATTCTCCTTTTGGGTGGGCTCAGCGGACGACTCTGGCTGCCCTCTCAGATGTCCAGGGCCATCTGAAGGGAGCAGGCCTCATGGTGGGCCTTCGAGAGAGGTGTGAAGGCTGGACATAGGGACTCACGCTTTTCACCTGGTGCTTTGGGAGGCCAAGGCAAGAGGATGGTGTGAGCTCCCAGATTTGAGACCAGCCCAGGCACCTTGGTGACACCTTGTCTCTACAAGAAACAAAGAAAATGAGCCGAGTGTGATGGCACACACCTGTCTTTCCAGCCACTTGGGAGGCCATGGCAGGATGATAGCCTGAGCTCAGCTGGTTGAGGCTACGGTGGCTGAGTGTGGGACCCTGTGCTCTGGCCTAGGCGACAGAGCGGGATTCCAACTCAGAATAATAATACCAACCACCACCACCTCAACCACAGGCCCGTCTCAGGGGCTCAGTCAGAATCCTGGCCCTTCCAGGATGGAGTGAGTGGACAGCCTCAGCCTGTGAGTTTGAGACCAGCCCAGGGCCCTGGGTTCGACCTTGTCTCGGCCATCAAAAATATATCCAAATATTAGCCAGGCATGGTGTCTTAGGCCTGTCATTTCAGCCACTTGGGGCCCGAGGTGGGAGGATTGTCTGAGCCTGGCAGGTGGAGTCCATAATGGCCATGAGCTAGCACCTGCATTCCAGCCTGTGTGACAGAGTGGGACTCCAACTCCAAATAATAATTCTGCCACTGCCACCAGCCCTGTCACCCAGTTCGAGGAGTCACCCTCAGGGATGGGAGAGGAAAAGGCACTTTCCCACATGTCAATCATCGGAGGTTTCAAAGGTGGCCACTGGGCACATCGGCCCCACACCTTTGGCAACACTTCCCAGAAGACCTGCCTCCACCCTTCACACTCATGCCTCACGTCAAAGACGCATGTGAGATCACGGAAGAGATGGCTCCAAGATAGGGCTGGTGTCAGGGACTGAGTGAAAAAGGGGCCACCACACATGGCAATATTTCGGGGACCTTTCTCCAAGATGACGTCTGCCCACTACATCCAGACTGGCCTCCGAAACCTGGGCTCAGGCCACCTCCCACCATGAGCTCCGCAGGAGATGGGCTGACGGCATTGTGCCAGGGTTCCTGGCCTGGATGAGCACGTTCTGTGAGTGGGGTGATGCAAGGAATGCCCCAGGATGGAAGCGCCATATCCTATATAGCTAGGACCATGGGGGCCACCACAGGCGACTCCAGTGTTTGCATTCTGGGGAGTGACGAGGTCTGACTATGTGTCCCAGGCTAGTCTCAAACTCCCGTGCTCCTGCAGTCCCCTGCCTTGGCCTCCCAAAGCCACAGCCCGATTGTCTGCTGATTCACCATCTTTCAGGAACTCTAGGCCCAAGTCTGGGACCTCTTTCCCAAATTATCTCTGTTCATGATGATCCCAACTCCAAACACAAATGGATGCTTTTCTTTTATTTCCTTTCTCCTTGTTTTCTTTGAGTCAGAGTCGCACTCAATCACCTAGGCTGGAGGGTGGTGGTTTGCTCCCAGCCACCACAGCATTGGCCTGCCGGACTCCAGTGAGCCTTTCCCCGGTCTTTGGAGGAGCCGGAATGACAGGTGCATGCCACCATACCCACTCATTAGGGATAGATGGTAGAGATGAAGTCGTGCCATGGTGCTCGGGGGGACTTGGCCCATGGGCTCAGGCCAGTCGCTGGTTTGGCCTATCAAAGTGCTGGGATGACGAGGCTGAGCCCTCACACATGGCCTCATTGTTAATCAAAAACGAACCAGAATGCCTGGCACTGAGCACCATGTCTAGAATCCCAGCAATCTGGGAGGCTGAGGCAGGAGGATGGCTGGAGCCCCAGAGCCCAAGGCCTGCCTAGGCCACGTAGGGAGGCCCCATCTCTGCACCCATCAAACAGGGGTCTGGGGTCAAGATGCCTGTCATCCCATCTACTCTGGAGGCTGAAGTGGGATGATCACTGGAGCCTGCAATTTCAAAGTTGGTGGTGAGAGACAGTTATGTCCACAGGCCCCAGCCTAGGCCACAGAGCCAGAACCTGTCTCCAAAATCATCAGAACCATACACAGATTCTCAACTACACATGATGTGTTCACAAGACAACTAGATTTAGAGCCAGGAAAAATGTGATTGGGGGAAGAAATGTCCCTGGGTGAGGGACGTATCCCTGGACTTTCTTAGATGAAGGTCCTCATTTCCAAGTCAGAGGGTCATCCTGCCTGGGGCACACTTCTCACCTTGGAGAGAAGAGCTGGCAGGAACCTGGCCAGGGTGCCTCAGGAATTCTTGCACCAAAGCAGGGGCAGATATTGAGGGGGTTGGGTCTGGAAACTACCGAGCTTGGGGGAATCTCACGTGTGATGTTGGTGAGGAGGGAAAGACTGAGGGCAGAATGTTTGCAGGAAAATGGATTTCTTTCTTTTTTCTTTTCTTTCTTTCCTTCTTTCCTTATTTCTTTCTTCCATCCTCCCTCCCTTCCTTCCTTTCTTTCTTCCTTCTTTCTTTCTTTCTTTCTTTCTTTCTTTTCTTGCCTCTCTAGGTTGTCAAGGCTGCTCTCAAACCACCCAACTCGGGTCATCATCTGGGCCTGGGCCTCCCAAACTGCTGCAATCACAGGCTTTCCATTTGGTCAACATCCTGGTCTTCCTGCCTGCTTTTGACCTCTAGACCAGAGGCAATGCTCCTGCCAAGGTCTGCCCTCACCCAAGGTTTTCTAGGTTTTACTTGGGGTCGAGGTGGGAGGTTGCAATGGTGTCCAGCTTGGTCTCGAGTACCTGGGCTCTAGCTATATTCCCGTCTCAGCCTCCCCCAGTGCCAAGGAGACAGGTGTGAGTCACCCGGGTGTCCCCATCACACTGAAGGATTGAGAATCATGAGTCACTCTCTGCCTTTCCTTGAGGCAGGCCCTGGGAGGACC
>NW_007246288.1:0-6399 GCF_000164805.1 Carlito syrichta | reverse complement strand
AAACTTGAAAACCTTAAGGAAATGGAGGACTTCCTGACATCACACAACCTACCTAGGTTGGAACAAAAAGAAATTGAGACCCTAAATAGACCAATAGCAATCAAGGAAATCGATTTTGTAATAAGAAAACTACCTACAAAAAAGCCCTGGTCCAGATGGCTTTCCAGCAGATTTCTACAAGACATTTAAGGAGGAGCTGATACCAATCCTACTGAAAGTATCGCAGGCAATTGAAAAAATAGAACTCCCCCAAAGCAATTTACGAAGCCAACATCACATTGATACCCAATCCAGGTAAAGATCCAACAAAGAAAGAGAACTACAGGCCAATATCTTTGATGAACATAGATGTTAAAATTCTCAACAAGATCCTAGGAAACCAAATTCAGCAACACATCTCAAAAATCATCCATCATGACCAAGTAGGCTTCATTCCTGGTATGTAAGGCTGGTTCAATATTCATAAAACCATAAATGTAGTTGAACACATCAACACATGTCAAAACAAAATCACATGATTATATCATTAGGTGCAAAAAAAGCTTTTGATAAAATCCAGCACCCCTTCTTGATAAAAAAACCTCGAACTTGTAGACATATGGGGAACATACCTCAAAATAGTAAAAGCCATCTATGAGAAACCCACAGCCAGCATACACCTACATGGACAAAAATTGGAACCATTTCCCCTGAATTCTGGAACAAGACAAGGATGCCCACTCTCATTCCTCCTGTTAAACGTATTATTTAAAGTCCTGGCTCATGCAATCAGAGAAGAGAAGAAAATCAGGGATAACCAAATAGGAAAAGAGGAAGTCAAGTTATCTCTCTTTGCAGATGATATGATTGTGAACCTTGAAAACCCAAGAGAATGTGTCAAAAACCTCCTTACACTGACAAAGGCTTCTGGCAAAGGCTCATGAAACAAAACAAATGTACAAAAGACAATCACATTTATCTACACCAAAAATAAACAAGCAGAAACAAAAAAAAAACACAATTCCATTCACAATAGCCACAAAAAAATGAAATACCTCAGCATCTTCCTAACCAGAGACGTGAAAGGCCTTTACAATGAAAACTACAGAACACCGCTCAAAGAAATCAAAGATGACACAAACAAGTGGAAAAATATCCCATGCTCATGTATTGGAAGAGACAACATTGTGAAGATGTCCATCTTACCTAAGGCAATCTACAAATTCAATGCAATACCCATCAAACTACCAGCAAAATTCTTCTCAGACCTAGAAAAAAAAAATCACACAGGAATTGATATGGAAACACAAACATCCAAGAATAGCCAGAACAATCCTTAGCAAAAAAACCCCAAAAACCAAAAAACAAAGCAGGTGGTATCACATTACTAGACTTCAAACTTTACTATAAAGCTACAATCACCAAAACAACTTGGTATTGGTATAGGAACAGGCATATACATTAATGGAATAGAATTGAGATTCCAGAAGCAAAACCTAAATTTATCAACCAACTCGTCTTAGACAAAGCCTCCACCACCTACCACTGGGGAGAGGAGAACCTATTCAGTAAATGGTGCTGGGAAACCTGGCTGACCACATGCAGAAGATTGAAACAGGACCCCTATCTATCCCCATACACAAAGGTTAACTCCAAATCTATCAGAGACCTTAATGTAAAACCTCACACCATAAAAATGTTAGAAAATAAAGGAAATACCCTCATGGTAATCGGAACTGGCATCCAATTCCTGAACAAAACCCGAAACCCACAGGTCATAAGAGAGAAGATAGACAAGTGGGACCTTATTAAACTGACAAGCTTCTGCAAAGTCAAAGAAACCATCAAGAGAGCAGGGAGACAGCCTACAGACTGGAAAAAAGTATTTGCTAATACCAGGTCTACAAAAGTTAACATCCTGGATCTACAAGGAACTCAAACGTGCTGAAAAGAAAAAAAAAAAAAAAAAAAATTCCATTATAAAATGGGCAAAATATATGAACAGACACTTCACAAAGGAAGTCATCTGAGCAGCCAACAGACACATGAAGAAATGCTCAACCTCACTAATCATCAGGGATATGCAAATCAAAACTACACTGAATTATCACCTAACTTCAGTCAGAATAGCAGTTATCAACAATTCAAAAAATAACAGCTTCTGTAGAGGGTGTGGTGAAAAGGGAACCTTTCTACACTGTTGGTGGGAGTGTAAACTAGTGCAACTTTTGTTGAAAGCAGTGTGGCGATTCCTAAAAGCTCTAAATATCAACCTCCCATATGACCCCATAATCCCCCTACTGGGAATATATCCTGAAGAACTCAAATCACTCTATTAAAAAGATCCTGCACACGTATGTTTATCACAGCATTGCTCACAATACCCAGAACCTGGAAGCAATGCTGCCAATCAAAAGAGGACTAGATTTTTTAAAAATCGTACATATAAGTGACAGAATACTACGCAGCCATAAAAAAGAACAAAATCATGAATTTCGCAGCAACCTGGATGGAACTAGAGTCTATAATACTGAATGGCCTCTCACAGAAAGAAAGATCCGAGTATCACATGTTCTCACTCATATAATTGACCTTGAACATCCAATGTAATACTATAAGAAAATGACTGATGGTACTGGGAAAATATTGGGGGGGAGGTCGATGGGATTAACAGTAGCAAATATCTGTCTGGGGCCAGGGAATCACCTCTTATCAACAGGGAGTCTGAATGAAACATAATTGTGTACCTAACCCTTAACTGTACCCCACAACATCATAATTAAAAATATTGATACAAAATAAATAAATAAATAGTATATCAAAGAAGTATCCACACAGCTGTGTTCATTGCAGCATTTGTCAAAATGGTGAATCTTCAAAACATTCTAAGTATTTGTGGATTCTCTGTTAACAAATTATTGCATATATACACAATAGCATATTATTGAGCAATAAAAGAAATTAAAGAATCCTGCAATTTTAACCTTATGGATTAAACTGTAGGATATTATGCTAATAGGGTCAGCCACACTCCAAAAAATACTGTGTTATGTCATTCATGTGTGGAATCAAAAAAGATTGCAATCATAGAGGAAGAAAGTACAATAGTGGTCTCCAGGGTGTCAGGGGGGAAAAATGGGAGATATTTTTCAATGGTTACAAAATTTTTATTATAACTGAGTTTTGGGGGAAATAATGCATAACACAGTGGCCTATTGTTAATAACGATGTCTTGTATGCTTAAAAATTTAGCTAAAATAGTAGACATTATGTGTTCTCATTACAAAAAATAAAAATGGCAACTATGTAAAAAAATAGTGGGCAAAAGATATGAATAGACACCTGTCAAAAGAAGATATTTGGGCAGCCAACAGACACATTAAAAAGTGCTCAACCTCACTAATCATCAGAGAAATGCAAATCAAAACCACACTGAGATACCACCTAACACCAGTAAGTATGACCATCATTAATAAAACAAACAATAGATATGATGAGGATGCACAGAAAAGGGAACACATCTACTCTTCTGCTGGGAATGCAAAGTAGTACAACCTGTATGGAAAATCGTGTGGCAACTTCTAAAAGAACTAGAAATTGACCTTCCGTATAACCCAGCAATCCATCCCCCTACTGGGAATATACCCAGAGAAAATCAAATAATTCTACAAAAAATATACCTGCACACACATGTTTATTGCAACATTATACACAATATCAAAAGCATGGACCCAATTGTTTTCCCCATTGAAACCAGACTGGATAAGAAAATGTGGTACAGATACAATAGAATATTACACAGCCATAAAGAAAGACAAACATATGGACTTCACAGCAACTTGTATGGATTTAGAGTCAATAATAAACAGTGATCTATCCCAGAAACAAACAAACAAAAAAAAAAAGAGTACCACATTTTCTCACTCATAAGTGGATCCTGAACATTTACCATAATACTATAATAAAGAGATTTGCAGTAGCAGGATACTGTCAGGATGGAGGGTAACAAAACGTCAATAAAGGTACCAGATTTCAAATCAAGCAAAGTGGGGACTGAAGGGAGCCTGATAATTTAAATGTATGATATCCACTTGTATACCTAATCCCGAATTGTACCTCACATCTTTAAAATAAAATAATATATACATATACACATATATGTATATATATAAACAATCCGCTTATAAGTAGAAGTTAAATATTGGGGAAAAGCAATACTGTTATACAAATATCCCTGTATATGTATTTGTGAGAACATGAGTTTCAAATATGGTTGATAAATTATTTGGTGCTATATTGCTTGATTACATAGTAAGTCAAAGTATAATTTTTAAGTATTGGGCCAATTCTATTCCAAAAAACTGTCCTTACTTCAATATAAAATTTTAGAACAGTTTTAGGGTCACAGTAATATTGAGCAGAAAAAATAGAGCATTCTCATACACCCCTAGCCCACATACACAGCCTTCCATGCTATCCTCATTCTGTACCAGTGCCCTAAACATATAACAGTGGATTAATCTACATTGAAATATAAATTATTTGCTTTCCTTGTGCTCCCATGAGGTAGCAATTCTATGCTAGTTAGAGGAAAAGAGGGTAAGTGCAAGAATTCTTGCATATTTCTTTCAGGACCTATAAAATATGCATTGATTTTGAACTCATCTGAATCCTGGCTCACTATTTCCCATCTCACAGGGTATCCAACCTTTTAATGTACATCCAGTCTCTAAAAGATGAGCAACTTCTGGTAAATCCCATGATGGATCATATTTAAGAGAAGTACAGACTTGGTCATGAGTGATATCATGTGTAATAACCTTAGTTGAATCAGATGTACTGTAATCTTGAGGGATGTTGTTCTAGACAAGACTCTTTGGGCAGTAAAGTCAAGTACATGCATTGACTCAGGATAGGAACAATAACTCCTCCAAAAAATGTGGTTTGGCATCTTAAATACATACACTAAGTTGTCTACATTGGTCTCCTTTGCTGGCTGCACATTAGCCTGAGGCAAGAGTCTAATTTGTTTGGGGATCCTACTGAGCTTCCTGGTTATGGAGGTACCTGTCATCCACCATATCAGCAATTGCAACTGCTTGTCAGTCCATTTTCTCGGTGAATGCACTCTGGAAGATAACCAGATGCATGCAAACATCCTCTCAGTGATTATCCTCTAATACATCTGCATAAACAGTTAATGTTCTGGAAAAAGACAGGTATCAAAAGAAACAAAATATATTGTAATTAGTGAAGTCTTTGTTAACATGTGTGAGAGCAAGAACATAAAATTAGAAATGATTAATAAACAATAAAGGCTGAGGGTGAGCAAAATATTGGGTCACCTTCCAGGGACTGCACATGCTGAAAGCTCACTTCCTCATTGAGGCGTTTTCTTCGTGAACTCTGCCAGGAAATCACAGAGTATCATTGATTATCCTGAGAACACCCTTCATAGTAACAGTGAGGGAAGTATTGCTAAATTAGGAACAATAACATTAAAAAGGCTTTATACATTATTAGTTTAAATAAAACACATTTATTAATATTGTCTGATATATAAATAGGCAATACAACAGAATATTTTTCTTATATCTTCTCATGCTATTTCTGAGTAAACACCAACATTCCTTCTTTCCTGTGGATGCTTTTTAAGATGAACATTCTTGGTGGATGATACTACCCAGCCCTTCTCTTTTCTCGGCACATTTCTCTGTCTTTGTATGATGTTCTTATCAGCAGAATATGGTAAGGAAGGTCAGGTAATGGATCATGTGTATTCTTGTGTTTCTCTTTTTTTCAGAGTAAGATGCGAGTTCATCATAACCTAAGGCATACGATAAACACAAAGTAGCAAAGGAAGGCATCAAGTTTTTAGCAACTAATGCACTTTAGAGCCACCAAGAGTCAACATCACTTCCTCAATACTAAATCAGGAATTCTGGTGAGTTGCTTTGCTTGCAAACTATCCTTAAGAAATTTATTTTTAAACATACTGACCCACTTTCTATCGAGATGTGTCCCATGTATTGTTCTTTATATATATATAAAAAAAACTAGCAGATATACAGGTACATTGTATACCTGCTGGTACACTGTATATCTGCTGGTCTTACAACTTTAATTGTCTCTGTAACTTGTCGTAAATTTTGTTTTACTGAATCAACTCTCCAAACTACTCTCACTGGTATAAGTATAAATTTAATTGCCAAATATAAATGATAATTTTCCTGTGTCATTTTATATAACATCTTATAGCTTTAGTCCTCACTGTCCACTTTCAACTTATGGAATTAATTTCATCATGTTTAAGGCATCTATATTTGCATCATTAATATCTTGTTTCAATGTTACTTTTACATCTGATTGATGTTTAATTTTATAATTTTATGGCACTTGAATTTCAGTATTCATTCAATA
>NW_007246287.1:0-8384 GCF_000164805.1 Carlito syrichta | reverse complement strand
CTAACTAGGTAGCTAGCTAGTTGAGTCAGTTAGTAAGTCAGCTGGCTAGCTAGGTAGAGAGCTGGTAATTCATCTAGTTAAGTCAGCTTGCTGCTAGTTAAGTCAACGAGATAACTCAGCTGGCTAGCCAGCTGCCTAGCTGTGTAGCTAGCTAATTAAGTCAACGGGCTAGCCAGTTAGCTAGCTAGTTAAGTAACCTTGTTAAGTCAGCTCACGAGCAAACTGTATAGCTAGGTAGCTAGGTAGTTAATTCAGCTGGCAAGACAGCAGGCTACATAGGTAGTTAGCTAGGTAAGTCAGCTGGCTATTCAGCTGTCAGTCTAGATAGCTAGCTAGTTAAGTCTGCTGGCTAGCCAGCTGGCTACTAAGTTAAGTCAGCTAGTTTAGTCAGCTGTCTAGCCTGATGGCTAGCTATGTAGCTAGGCAATTATGTAAGCTGGCTAACTTGTTAAGTCACCTTGATAAGTCAGCCTGCTAGCCAGCTTTCCAGCTAGGTAGCTAGCTAGTCATGTCAACTGTATAGCCATCTGACTAGATATTTAAGTCACCTAGATATGTCAGCTGACTAGCCCGCTGGCTAGCTACATAGCTTGCTATTTAAGTCAGCTAGCTAGACAGTTGGTTAGCTAGATAATTCACCTAGTTATTTCAGCTGGATAGCCAGCTGGCTAGTTTTGTAGCAATCTTTTTAATTCAACTGGCTTGAAAGCAGGTCAGCTAGTTAAGACAGCTAGTTAACTCAGCAGGTTAGCCAGGAGGCTAGCTAGGTAGTGACCTAGTTAAGTCAGTTGGCTGGACAGAGGGCTAGCTAATTAATTCAGCCAGTTAAGAAAGCTGGCTATTCTGATCTCTAGAGAACTAGTTAAGTCAGCTGGCTAGCCAGCTAGATAACAAGTTAAGCCAGCTAGTTTAGTTATCTGGCTGGCCAGCTGCCTAGCACGTTAATCAACTAGTTGATTAATCAGCCGGCTAATCAGCTGGCTAACTAGTTAAGTTACCTCATTAAGTCAATTGGCTTGCCAGATTGCTAGCTAGTCAAAAAGCTAGTTAATTCAGATGGCTAGAGAGCTGTCTGGCTTGTTATTTCAGCCAGCAAAGTCAACTGGTTAGCTAGGTAGCCAGCTAGTTAACTCAACTAGCTATGTCAGCTGGCAAGCTAGTTAAGTCAGCTAGTTAAGTCAGCTAGCTAGATAGATAGCTAGTTAGGATGCTAGCTAGTTATTTCAGATAGTAAATTCAGCTGGTTTGCTAGGTACCTAGATAGTTAAGTCAACTAGTTACATCAGCTGGCTAGCTAGCTAAGTCAGCTAGTTAAATCAGCTGGCTAGCCAACTGCCTAGCTGGGTAGCTAGCTAGTTAAAGCAGCTGGCTAGCTAGCTGGCTAGCTAGGTAAATCACGTAATTAAGTCAGCTCGATAGCCAACTGGATAGCTAAAAAGCTAGGTTGTTAAGTCAGCTGGCAAGGCAGAGGGATATGTATGTAGTTAACTAGTTAAGCAAGTTGGCTATCCAGCTGCCTAACTAGGTAGCTATGCATTTTGTAAGCCTGCTAGCAAAATGGCTAGCTAGTTAAATAACCTAGTTAAGTCAGCTGGCAAGACACCTGGCTAGCTGGATAGCTAGATATTTATATCAGTTGTCAAGCCAGCTGGCTAGCTAGTTAAGTAACCTAGTTAAGTCAGCTGGCTATACAGCTGGCTAGCTAGGTAGCTAACTAGTTATGTCAGCTGCCCGCAAGCTGGCTAGCTAGTTAAGTCACACAGTTATGTCAGCTGGCTAGCCAGTGGCTAGCTAGGTAGCTTGCTACTTAAGTCAGCTGGATAGACAGCTGGCTATCTAGTTAAGTCACCTAGTTGTCACCTGTCTAGCCAGCTGGCTAGCTATATAACAAACTAATAAACACAGCTGACTAGCAAGCAAGCCACCTGTTTAAGTCAGCTAGTTAAGTCAGCTGGCTAGCCAGCTGGCTAGCTCGGTAGAAAACGAGTTAAGTCAGTTGGCTAGCCAGTTGGTTAGCTATTTAAGTCAGATAGTTAATTCATCTGGTTTCCCAGCTGGCTAGCTAGGTATCTAGCTTCTTAAGTCAGCTGGCTAGCCACGAGGCTAGCTAGTGTTGTCAGCTAGTTATATCAGTTCTCTAGCCAGCTGGCTAAATTGTTATGTCAGCTAGATGAGTCAGCTGGCTAGCCAGCTGGCTAGCTGGTTAAGTCAGCTAATTAAATCAAGTGGCTAGTCAACTGGCTAGCTTGGTACCTCGCTACTTTAGTCAGCTAACTAGCCAGCTGGCTACCCGGTTAAATCAGCAAGTTAAGTCAGCTGGTTAACCACCTGGCTAGTTAGGTAGCTAACTAATTAAGTAAGCTGGCTAGTTAGCTGGCTACCTAGTTAAGTTAGCGAGTTAAGTGAGCTGGCTAGACAAATGGCCAGCTAGTTGACTAGCTAGTTAAGCCAGCTGGCTAGCCGGATGGCTATCTAGCTAAGTCTGCTAGTTAAGTAAGCTAGTTAGCCAGCTGACTAGTTAGGAGGCTGGCAAGGTAAGCCGGTTCATTTGCAGGCTTGTTATGTAGGTGTCTAGCTAGTTAATCCCGCTGGCTAGCTGACAGACAAGGAGGGAGCCTGGCTAGTTAAGCTGGCTGGGTATCCGACTGTCTAGCCAGTAGGCTGCCTAATTAAGCTGGCTGGCTAGCCAGCTGGCCAGACCGCTAGCTGGCTAGCTGTCCCCCTAGCCAGCCAGGTAGCTAGCTAGTTAAGCCAGATGGCTAGCAGTGTAGCCAAAAATTTGGCTAACTACTTGTCAGATGGTTAGCCTGTTGTCCAACCAACTTGCTAGTCAGCTACTTAAGTCAGCTAGCAATCCAGCTAGCTAGTTAAGACATCTAGCAAGCCAGCTAATTATTCAGCTAGCTAGTTAAGTCATCTAGCTATTCAGCTTACTAGTCAGCTAGCTAGCTGGTCAACTAGAAAATTAAGTCAGCTATCCAGCTAACTAGCCAGATAGCTAGTTAATTAAGTCAGCTAACTACACAGCTAGATAACTTGTTTGGTATCAAGTTATGTCAGCTAGATAGCCAGCTAGCTAGTCAGCTAGCTAGTTAAGACAGCTAGCAAATCAGCTAGTTACTTAGCTAACTAGTTGGGTAAAAACTCAGCTAGCTGGTCACCTAACTAGTGAGATCGCTTGCTTTCCATCAGATCATCCAAATAGTTGGCCCCCTTGCCTGCCAACTGGTCAGCAAACTAGTCGGCTTGCTTGCCAGCCACCAGGTCAACTAAATTTTCGGCTCTCTCACAGGCCAATAGGTTAGCAAGCTAGTAGGCTTGCTCTCTAGCTGATTAGTTAAGTGATCTCAGCAGTTGACTCGCACACCAGCTGAATATTTAAGGCACCTTGCCTGTCACCTCACTCGTCGGTCGACTACTTAAGTTGGCTCACCGGTTGGCTCACTGTTCGGCCGACTAGTTAAGTCCTCTGACCAGTCGGCTCACTTGCCAATCGACTAAAGTCAGCTGACCAGTCAGTTCACACGCCAGTCGCATAGTTAAGTCAGCTGATGAGCTGACTTACTCACCGGGTGACTAGTAATGTCAGCTGACCTGTGAGACCACTTGCTGGAAAATGAGATAAATTAGCTCAGCTGGCTAGTTAGTTAAATCCGATAGATATGTCAGCTGGCTAGCTAGCTGAGTCAGTTAGTTAAATCAGCTGTCAAGTGAACTGTCTCTCTTGATAGTTAACTAGTTAAGTCAGCTGATCTATCAAGCTGGCTAGCTAGTTAAGGCACCTAGTTATGTCAGCTCGCTAGCCAGGTGGTTAACTAGGTAGCTAGGTATTTAATACAGCGGGCAATCCAGTGGTGTACATCGGTAACTAGCTAGTCAAGTCATCTTCTAGCCACCTGGCTAGTTAGAGATGTAAGCTAGTTAAGTTAGCTGGTTAGCCAACTGGCTAACTAGTTATGTCAGCTAGTTGAGTCAGCTTGGTAGCCAGCTGCTACCTGGATAACTGAGCTAGTTAATTCAAGTGGCAAGACAACTGGCTACCTAGATGTCTACATAGTTAATTCACCTGGGTAGCTAGCTGTCTAGCTGGTTAAGTCAGCTAGTTATTTCAGCTGGCTAACCACCTGTTTACATAGGAAGCTAGCTAATTAAGTCAGCTGGTTAGCCTGCTGATGAGCTGGTTAAGTCAGCGAGTTAAGTGAGCTGGCTAGCTTCCTGGCTAGCTAGAGCTATTAAGCAAGCTGGCTAGCCAGATGCCTATCAAATTAACACAGATCGTTAAGTCAGCTGGTTAGCCAGCTGGCTAGCTTGGCAAATGGTATGTTCAGAGGGCTGGTTAGCAGACTGGTCAGTTAGGTGGCCAGATAATTAAGCCGGCTTGCTAGGCAGCTGAACACCAGGGTGGCTGGCTTGTTAAGCCAGCTTTGCATCCTACTGTCCAGCCAGAGGGCTGGCTATTTAAGCCAACTGGCTAGTCAGGTGGCCAGTCTGCTAGCTAGCTAGCCAGGCTGCCTACCCAGGTAGCCAACCAGGTAGCTAGCTAATTAAGCAAGCTAGCTAGCAGTCTAGCCAAACAGGAAGCTAGCTAGTTAAGTCAGTTGGCTAGCCAGCAAGCCAGCCTACTAGCTAGTCAGCTAGTTAAGTTAGCTATCTAGCCAGCTAGCTAGTTAAGTTAGCTAGCATGTCAGCTTTCTATTCAGCTAGCTAGTTAAGTCAGCTAGCTAGTCAGGTTGCTTGTCAAACAGCTACTTATGTCAACTAGCTAGTCAGCTAGCTAGTCAGCTAGATAATTAAGTCAGCTAGCAGTTAACCAGCCAATTATCTTGCTACTTAATTCACCTTGCTAGACAACTAGAATGCTCGTTTGCTAGCAAGTTATATCAGCTAGATAGCCAGCTAGCTAGTCAGCTAGCTAGTTAAGTCAGCTAGCATACCAGCTAGTTAGTTTGTTAACTAGTCAGCTAGCAAATCAGCTAGCTGGTCAGCTTACTAGTTGGCAAGCTAGCTTTCCATCACGTCAGCCAAATATTTGGCTCACTCGCCGGCCAACCCTAAGCAAACTAGTCAGCTCCATCAACAGCCAACAGGTCAACTAACTTGTTGACTCGCTCACAGGCCAACAGGTCAGGGAACTAGTCGGCTTGCTAGCCAGACAAATAGTTAAGTCAGCTCACAGGTCGGTTCACTCACTGGCTGAATATTTGAGGCAGCTCAGGTGTCATCTCACTTGCCAGTCAACTAGCTAAGTCAGCTCACTGTTTGGCTCACTCACCAGCCGACTAGTTATGTCTGACCAGTTGGCTCACTCACCAGTCGACTAAACTAAGCTGACCAGTTATCTCACACACCAGCAGACTAGTTAAGTGGGCTGACCAGATGACTCACCTATTGGCCAGCTAGTTAAGTCAATTGACCAATCATCTCACTTGCTGGTCAACTAGTTAATTCGGCTGACAATTTGGCTCACTCGCTGATCAACTAGTTAAGTCAGCTAACCTGTCGACTCAGTTGCCAGCTGACTAGTTAAGTCAGCTAAACGTTCAGACTACTAGCTGTCCACCTAGTTAAGTTAGCTAATCCATCTGCCTACTATTGGGCCAACTTGTCAGTCAGCAATTTAAGTCAGCTAACTAGTCGGTCGACTAGTTTGGTCAGCTAACAAGTCAGCTAACTAATCGGATGACTAGTTAGGTCAACAAATTAGTCAGCCAACTAGTTAACCAGGCTAACTCATGAGCCACTCGTCAGTCAACTAGTTAACTCAACTAAATAGTCGGTGTACTATTCGGCCAACATTTTATGCCAGCAAACAAGTCGACCGAGTACTCAGTCAACATATTAAACCAGGTAACTAGTCGGCCAACTCGTCAGCCAACAAGTTAAGTCACCTAGCTAACTCATTAACCAATAAGTTAAGTCACCTAGTTGTCTCGTTTACTAACCACTTAAAAGAGTGAGGTAACTCGTTAACCAACTTGTTAAATCAGCTAGCTATCTCGTTATCCAACTAGTTAAGTCATTTAACTAAGTCAGCTAGGTAACCAGATAGTTAGCTAAGTCAGCTAGCTGAATCAGCTAGCTCACTTGTTAGCTAACTATTTAAGACAGCTACTTAAGTCTGCTTCCTGACTAGCTAGCTAATCAATTAAATCAACTACTTATTCAGCTAATTAAATAGTTAGCTAACTATTTAATTCACGTATTTAAGATAGCTAACTAACTAGTTAAGTCTACAAGTTAATTCAGTTAGTTAAGTCAGTTTTCTAAATTCATCAGCTGGTTAAGACAGCTAGCTATCTAGTTAACTAACAGGTTAAGTTAGCAGGTTGAGTAAGGTAGTGAACTAGTTAACTAACCTAATATGTCAGCTGGTTGAGTCAGCTAGCTAGCAAGTAAGGATACGGGTTGATTCAGCTGGTTGAGTAGGCTAGCTAGCTAGTTAGTTAACGAGTTAAGTCAGCTGGATGAATCAGTTAGCTACCTAGTTATCTAACGATTTAAGTCAGCTGGTTGGTCAGCTAGCAAGCTCATTAGTTAACGAGTTAAGTAAGATAATAAGTCACCTAACAAGCACGTTAGATAATGAATAAGCTAACTAAGATAGCTGGTTAAGACAGCTAGCTAGCTGCCAGCTGACTATTTAAGTCAGCTGGCTAGCTACACAGCTAACTAGTAGCTAACTACTAAAGTCAGTTGACTAGCTAGGTAGCGAGCTAGTTAAGTCAGTTGGCTAACCAGCTGACTAGCTGGTTAATTGAGCTAGTTAAGGGAGTTGGCAAACCAACTGAAAAGGTATATAGCTAGCTAGTTAAGACAGCTAGATAGCTACCTCGCTAGCTAGTGATGTCAGTGATTTAAGTCAGCTGGCTAGACAACTGTCTAGCTGGTTAAGTCAGCTAGTTTGGTAAGCTGTTAGCTTACTAAACAGTTGGTTAGCTGGCTATTTAGTTAGCTAGATAAGCCAGCTTGCTAACCAGTAGGCTAGTGGTTCAAGTAAGCTAGTTAAGTCAGTTGGTTAGCCTGCTGGCCAGGTAGGTAGTTAGCTAGTTAAATGAGCTGGCTACCCAGCTTTCTATCTTAAGTCAGCTAGGTAAGTCAGCTGGCTAACCAGCTGACTAGATAGGGAGCCAGCTAGTTAAGTCAGCTGGCTAGGCAGCTGACTAGCTGTTTAAGTCAGCTAGTTATTTCAGCTGGCAAGCAGCTGGCTTTCTAGTTAATACAGCTCATTAAGTCAGTTGGCTATCCAGCTGATTAGCTAGTTAAAAAGCTAGTCAAGTCACATGACTATCCATGTGGCTAGTTAGTTATATCAGCTAGTTAAATCAGCTGGCTAACAAGTAAACTAGCTATATAAGTCAGCTAGTTATGTCAGCAGGCTAGCTTGTTAAGTCAACTAGTTAAGTTAGCTGGATAACTAGATAGCAAGATATGTAGCTAGCTAGTTGAGCCAGCTTGTTAAGCCAGCTGGCTGGCTAGGTAGCTAGCTGATTAATTCAGCTAATTAATTCAGCTTGCTTGCTAGTTAAATCAGCGAGTTAACTCAGCTGGCTAGCCCGCTGCCAAGCTGTATAGCTGGCTAGCTACATCAACTGGCTAGCAAGTTAGCTAGCGAGTTAAGTAACCTTGTTAAGTCAGCTCACTAACAAGCTGGATAGCGAGGTAGCTAGGTAGTTAAGTCAGCTGACAAGGCAGCAGGCTATGTAGGGTGGTTAGCTAGTTAAGTCAGCTGGGTATCCAGCTGACTAGCTAGTTAGTTATGCAGTTAAATCAGCCTGCTAGACAGCTGGCTACCTGATTAAGTCAACTAGTTAAGTCTGATTGCTAGCCAGCTGGCTGGCTAGGTTGTAAGCTAGTTAAGTCAGCTGGCTACCCAGCTGGCTACCTAGCTAAGTCAGTTAGATAATTTAGCTGGCTTCTCAGCTGACTGGCTAGCTAACTAGATAGTTAAGTCAGCTAGCTAGTTAGCTGGCTTGCTGGTTAACTCAGTTCGTTAAGTCAGCTGGCCATACAGCTGACTAGCTAGTTGTCAGATAGTTAAGTCAGCTGACCAGCCAGCTGGCTACTTAGGTAGCTAGCTAGTTAAATCAGCTAGTTAACACAGCTGGAGAACTATGTAGCCAGCTTGCTAAGTCAGCTAGTTAATCAGTTGGCTAGCTGGTTATGTCAGTTTGTTAAATCAGCTGGCTAGCCAGCTGCCTATGATGGTAGCTATCCAGTTAAGTCACCTGGCTAGCCAGCTGACTAGCTAGTTAAGTCACCTAATTGAGTCAACTCAGTGGCCAGCTGGTTAGCAAGATAGTTAAGTAAAGTCATCTAGCAAGCCAGCAGACTATGTAGGTAGGTAGCTAGTTGTCAGTTGGCTACCAATTAGGCTTTCTAGTTAT
>NW_007246286.1:0-15154 GCF_000164805.1 Carlito syrichta | reverse complement strand
TAGCCAACTGGCAAGCTAGTTAAGGTGCGCTGTTAAGACAGCTCGCTGGCCAGCATGTTAGCTACGTAGTTAGGTATTTAACTCAGCTGGAAAGCCAGTGAGTTATGTGGGTAGGTAGCGAGTTATGTGAGCTGGCTAGCCATGAGGCTATCTTGTTATGCCACCTAGTTAAGTCACCTGGCTATCCAGCTTTCTACCTAGGTAGCTAGCTAGTTAAGTCTTTTGGCTAGACAGTTGGCTACTTCGTTAAGTCAGCTAGTTAAGTCAGCAGGCTAGGCTGCTGGCTAGCTTAATAGCTAGGCAATAAAGTCAGCTGGCTACCCAGCTGGCAAGCTAGTTAAGTCAGCTAGTTTAGTCATCTGGCTAACCAGCTGGCTAGCTAGTTAATTCAGCTCATTATGTCAGTTTTCTAGCCAGTTGGCTAGTTATTAAAAAGCTAGTTACGTCAGATGGGTACACAGCTGGCTCGCTGGTTATTTCAGCTAGTTAAGTCAGCTGGCTAGCTAGGTAGTAGGCTAGTTAATTCAGCTATATATGTCAACTAGCTAGCTAGATAAGTCAGCAAGTTATGTCAGCTAGCTATATGATAGCTAGCTAGGGAGCTAGCTAGTTAAAGCAGCTAGTTAAATCAGCTGACTAGGTAGGTAGGTAGCTAGTTAAGTCAGCTATTAAGGTAAGCTGGCTAGCTAGTTAAGTCTCCTAGTTAAGTCAGCTTGCTGGCCAGCAGATTAGCTAGGTAGTTAGGTAGTTAAGTCCATTGGCAATCCAGTGGGCTATCTATGTAGGTAGCTAGTTAAGTCAGCTGGCTAGCAATCAGGCGTCTAGATATGTCAGCTTGTTAAGTCAACTGTCTATCCAGCTGTCTGTCTAGGTAGCTAGCTAGTAAAATCTGCTGGCTAACCAGCTGACTTCTTCATTAAGTTGGCTAGTTTAGCCAGCTGTCTAGTTTAGTCAGCCTGCTAGCCAGCTTGTCAGCTAGGTAGCTAGCTATTTATGTCAACTGTATAGCCATCTGACTAGATAGTTAAGTCTCCTAGGTATGTCAGCTGCCTAGCCCGCTAGCCAGGTAGCTTGCTATTTAAGTCAGCTGGCTAGACAGCTGGCTAGCTATATAAGTCACCTAGCTAAGTCAGCTGGATAGCCAGCTGGATAGCTATGTATCAAGCTACTTAATTCAACTGGCTAGAAAGCAGGTCAGCTAGTCAAGAGAGCTAGTTCAATCAGCTGGCTAGTCAGCTGGCTAGCTAGGCATTGACCTAGTTTAGTCAATTGACTGACCAGATGGCTAGCAAATTAAGTCAGCTAGTTAAGTCAACTGGCTATCCAGGTGACTAGAGAGGGAGAGAGCTAGTTTAGTCAGCTGAGAGGAGAGCTGGAGAGCTAGTTAAGTCAGGTAGTTTAGGCACATGGCTGACCAACTGCCTAGCTCGTTTATCAAGTAGTTAATTCAGCCTGCTTACCAGCATCCTAGTTAGTTTAGTCACCTTGTTAAGTCAGTTGTCTAGGCTGCTCGCTTGCTAGTCAAAAAGCTAGTCAATTCAGATGGCTAGTCAGTTGGCTAGCTAGATATTAAAGCTAGTTAAGTCAGCTGGCTAGCTAGGTAGCTAGTTAGTTAAGTCAGCTATTTATGTCAGCTGGCTAGCTAGTTAAGTCAGCTAGCTAGCTAGATAGCTAACTAGGTAACTATCTGGGTATTTCAGATGGTTAAGTCATCTGGCTATTTAGGAAACTAGCTAGTTAAGTCAGCTAGTTTAGTGAGTTGGTGAGCTAGCTAATCAGCTTGTTAATTCAGCTGGCTAGCCAGCTAGACAACCAACAAGCTTGTCACCTAGATATGTCAGCTAGCTAGCCAGCTAGCTAGTTAAGTCAGCTAACAAATCAGCTAACTTTCCAGCCAGCTAGTTATGTTAGCTAGCTACTCAGGTTGCTAGTCAGATAGCTAGTTAAGTCAGCTAGCTAGACAGCTAGGTAATCAGTTAGATAGTTAAGGCATTTAGCCAGTAGCCAGATAGCTAGCTAGCTAAGTCAGCAAGCTAGAGAGTTAGCTTGTTTGCTAGCTAGCTATGTCAGCTAGATAGCCAGCTATCTAGTCAGCTAGCTAGTCAAGTCAGCAAGCAAATCAGCTAGTTACTTAGATAACTAGTTGGCTAGCATCTCAGCTTCTGGTCAGCTAACTAGTGGGCTCACTCACTTTCCATCAGGTCAGCTAACTAGTCAGCTCACTTGCCTGCCAACTTGTCAGCAAACTATTCAGCTCGCTCACCAGCCAAAAGGTCAGCTAACTTGTCGGCTCACTCTTAGGACAACAAGTCAGTTAACTAATCGGCTTCCTCACCAGATGACTAATTAAGTTAGATCATGGGTCGGCTGTCTCACCAGTCAACTAGTTAAGGCAGCTCAACAGTCGGCTTACTGTCCAGCCAACTTGTTAAGTTGGCTCACCGGTAGGCTCAATCACCAGTCAACTAGCTAAATCTTCTGTCAGCTCACTCATCAGCCGACTAAATTCATCTGACCAGTGAGCTAACATGCTGGCCGAATAGTTAAGTCCAATGACCAGTTGGCTCACTCGCTGGCTAACTAGGTAAGTCAGCTGACTTGTCAGCTCACTCACTGGCCTACCAGTGAAGTCAGCTGACAAGTCGACTCACTTTCAGGCTGACTAGTTAATTCAGCTCACTTTGCTCACTCGTAGGCCGAGTAGTTAAGTCAGCTAACTGGTCAGTCTACTAGTCAGCCAACTAGTTAAGTCTGCTAACCAATTGGCCAAATAGTATGCCACATTGTCAGCTGATAAGTTAGCTCAGCTCACTAGTCAGCCAACTAGTTAGCACAGGTAACTAGTTTACCAAATATTTGGCCGACTAGTTACTTGAGCAACTAGCATGTCAACTAGTTAACTAAGCTAACTAGGGAGCCAACTCGTCAGTCAACTATTTGACCTAGCTAACTAGTTGGCCGACTAATCGGCCAACTTGTTAAGCCAGCTAACAAGTCGGTCGAGTAGTCAGCCAATGTGTTAAACCAGCTAACTTGTTGGCCGACTAGCTAGCCAACAATTATGTTATGTAGTTAACACGTTAAACAACGAGTTAAGTCAGCTAATTTACGCATTTAACAACTAGTTAAAACAGTTATCTAACTCATTAACCAACTCATTAAATCAGCTAGCTATCTAATTAGCCAACAAGTTAAGTCAGCTAACTAAGTCTGCGAGCTAAACAGCTAGCTAGCTAATTCAGCTAGCTATGTCAGCTAGCTCACTAATTAGCTAGCTATTGAATCAGCTACTTAAGTCTGCTACCTAACTAGTTAGCTAATTAGTTAATTCAGCAAGTTATTAAGCTAGTAAAATAGCTACCTATTTAATTCAGGTAGTTAAGTCAACTAGCTAACTAGTTAAGTCAGTCAGTTAAGTCAGCTAGCTAAGTAGATAAGTCAGCTACCTAATTCAGCTAGTGAGTCAGATTTATAACTTAGTCAGCTGCTTAAGACAGCTAGCTAGCTAGTTAGTAAATGGGTTAAGTCAGCATGCTGAGACAGGTAGTTAGCTAATTAACTGAAGGGTTAAATCAGCTGGTTGACTCAGCTAGCTAGCCAGTAAGTAAACAGGTTGAGTCAGAATGTTCAGTAGGCTAGCTAGCTAGTTAGCTAACGAGTTAAGTCAGCTGGATGAGCCAGATAGTTAGCTAGTTAGCTAACGAGTTAAGTAAGCTGGTTGAGTCAGCTAGCTAGCTTGTTAGCTAATGAGTTAAGTCAGATAATTAAGAAAGCTAGCAAGCATGTTAGATAACAAGGAAGCTAACTCGTTAGCTAGCTGATTGAATCAGCTGGCTAGCCCACTGTCTAGCTAGTAAGGTCACCTAGTTGAGTCAGTTCACTGGCCAACAGGATAGGTAGGTAGTTAGGCAGTTAATTCAGTTGGCAAGCCAGCAGGCTATGTAGGTAGATAGCTAGTTATTTCAGCTGGCTAGCCATCCGGCATCTAGTTATGTCAGCTAGTTAAGTCAGTTGGCTATCCAGCTGTCTAGCTAGGTGACTAGCTAGTTAATTCTGCTGGATAGCCTGCTGGCTACTTCGTTAAGTCAGCTGGCTAGGCTGCAGGTTAGCTAGGTAGATAGACAATTAAGTCAGATGGCTAGCCAGCTGGCTAACTAGTTAAGTCAGTTAGTTAAGCCAGCTTGCTAGTCAGCTTACTAGCTAGGGAGGTAGCTAGTTATGTCATCTGTATAGCCAGCTTGCTGGATAGTTAAGTCAATTAGTTAAGTCAGCTGACTAGCCCGCTAGCTAGTTAGATAGCTTGTTATTTATTCAGCTGTCTAGACAGGTGGCTAGTTAGTTATGTCACCTAGTTAATTCAGATGAATAGCAAGGTGGCTAGCTGTGTAGCAAGCTAAATAATTCACCTGGCTAGAAAGCAGGCCAGCTAGTTAAGACAACTGGCTAACTGAGTAGTAACCTAGTTAAGTCAGTGTGCTAGCCAGCTGACTAGTTAATTATGTCAGCTAGTTAAGTCAGTTGACTATACAGGTGCCTAGAGAGGTAGAGAGCTAGTTAAGTCAGCTGGATAGGTAGCTGAATAACTACTTAATTCATCTAGTTTAGTCACCTGGCTGGCCAGCTGCCTAGCTCGCTAATCAACTAGTTAAGTTAGCTGGCTAACCAGCTGGCTAGCTAGTTAAGTCACTTCTTTAAGTCAGTTGGCTAGCCAGCTTGCTAGGTAGCTAAAAAGCTAGTTAAGTCAGATGGTAGATAACTAGACAACTGGCTAGGTAGTTATATCAGCTAGTTATTTCAGCTGGCTAGCTAGGTAGCTAGCTAATTAAGTCAATGAGTTAGGTCAGCTAGCTGGCTAATTAAGTCAGCTAGATAAGTAAGATGGCTAGTCAGCTGGCTAACTAGTTAATCAGTTAGTTAAGTCAGCTTGCTAGCCGGATTACTAGCTAGGTATCTAGCTAGTTATCTCAGCTATTAAAATCAGTAGGCTAGCTAGGTAACCTGATAGTTGTCAGCTAGTTAAGTCAGCTGCCTAGATGGGTAGCTAACTAGTTAAATCTACTGAATAGTCAGCTAACTAGTTAGGTCACCTAGTTAAGTCAGCTCACTAGCTTGCTGGATAGCTAGGTAACTAGATAATTAAGTCACCTGGCAAGCATGCAGGATACCTATGTAGCTAACTAGTTAAGTCAGCTGGCTAGCCACCTGGGTAGCTAGTGATGTCAGCTAGTTCAATCAGTTGGTTAGCCAGCTGGCTAATGAGTTAAGTCACCTAGTTGAGTCAGTTGGCTAGCCAGATGTCTAGCTGGTTAAGTTTGCTAGTGAATACAAGTGGCTATCCAGCTGCTAGCTAGGTAACTAGCTAATTAAGTCTGCTGGCTAGCCAGCTGGCTAACTGGTTACATCAGCTAGTTAAGTTAGCTCACTGTCCACCTCTCTAGGTAGGTAGCTAGCTAATAATGTCAGCTGACTAGAGGGCTGGCTAGCTGGGTAAGTCAGCGAGTTAAGTAAGCTTTTTAGCCAGCTGACTAGTTAAGTTGCTAGCAACTTAAGCCAGCTGGCTAGTAGGATGGTTATCTAGATAAGTCAGATAGTTATGTCAGCTGGTTAGCCGCCTGGCTACCTAGGTATCTGGCAAGATAAGCCAGCTGGTTAGCAGGCTGGTCAGGTAGGTGGCCAGCTAGTCAAACCGTCTGGCTAACCAGCTTACCAACATGGTAACTGGTTAGTTAAGCTGACTGGCTATCCGACTGTCTAGGCAGCCGGCTGGCTATTAAACCTGGATGGCTAGCCAGCTTGCAAACCCATTATCAAGATAGCCAGCTGCCTAGCTAGCTAGCCAGCTATGTATCTAGCTAGTTAAGGCATTGGGTTAGTCATCTAGCCAACCAGGTAGCTAGCTAATTAAGTCAACTGGCTAATCTGCTAGCTAGTCAACTACCTCCTCAGCTAGTTAAGTCAGTTAACTAGCCAGCTAGCTAGTTAAGTCAGCTAGCTAGTCAGCTAGCTAGATAAGTCAGCCAGCCAGCTAACTAGCCAGTTAGCTAGCTAGTTAAGTCAGCTGGCTAGACAGCTAGATAGCTTGTTTGCTAGCCAGTTATGTCAGCTAGATAGCCAGCTAGCTAGCCAGCAGGCTAGTTATGTCAGCTAGCAAATCAGTTATTACCTAGCTATCTAGTCAGCTATCAAATCTGCTAGCTGGTTAGCTAATTAGTGGGCTTGCTTGCTTCCCATCAGGCAAGCTAACAAGTCGGCTCCCTCGCCTGTCTACTCGCTTGCCAGCCGACTAGTTAACTCAGCTCACCTGCTGGCTCAATTGCTGTCTGACTAGTTAAGGCAGCTCACCCATCGGCTCACTTGCTGAACATTTAGTTAAGTCGGCTAACCAGTCAGCTCATTCGCCGGCCAACTTGTTAATTCTTCTGACCAGTTTGCTCACTTGTCAGCCAACTAAATTCGGCTGACCAGTGAGCTCACTCACTGGCTGACTATTTATGTCAGTTGGCCAGTCGGCTCACTTGCAGGCCAACTAGATAAGTCAACTCACCTGTTGCCTCACTTGTTGGCTGACTACTTAAGTAGGCTAACCGGTCTGCTGACTAGCCGGCCAACTAGATAAGTCAGCTAACCAATCGGCCAACTAGTCGACCAACTTTTCAGCTGTCAAGTTAGCTCACCTAATTAGTCGGCTGACAAGTTAGATCACCTAACTAGCTGGCCAACTACTTGGCAGACTAGTTTGGTCACCAAATCAGCAGGCAACAAGTTAACCTTGCTAGCTAGTGAGCCAACTCGTTAGTCAACTAGTTAAGCCAGCAAACTATTCGGCCGACTGGTCGTCTGACTTATTAAGCCAGCTAACCAGTCGGCCGAGTAGTCAGCCAACATGATAAATTAGCTAAGTTGTCTGCCTACTCGTCAGCCAAAACTTAAGCCACCTTGCTAACTCATTAACCAACTAGCTAAGACAGCTAGATAACTCGTTTACCAACGAGTTAAAACAGTTACCTAACTCATTAACCAACTCATTAAGTCAGCTAGCTATCTTGTTATCCAACTAGTTAAGTCAGTTACCTATGTCAGCTAGTTCCCTATTAGTTAGCTAAGTCAGCTAGCTTACTAGATAGCTAAATATTTAAGTCAGCAACTTAAGTCTGCTACCTAACTAGTTAGCTAATTATTAAATCAGCTAGTTATTCAGCTAGTTAAATAGTTCTATAACTATTTAATTCAGGTAAAGTCAGCTAACTAACTAGTTAAGGCAGCCAGTAAAGTCAGCTAGCTAAATAGTTAAATCAGTTACCTAAGTCAGCTAGTTAAGTAAGATTTTTAAATTAGTCAGCTGGTTAAGACAACTAGCTAGATAGTGAGCCAACAGTTTATGTCAGCAGGTTGAGTAAAGTTGTTAGCTAGTTAACTAACGGGTAAAATGAGCTGGTTGAGTCAGCTAGTTAGCTCGTGAGGAAACGAGTTGGCTCAGCTGCTTGAGTAGGCTAGATAGCTATTTAGCTAACGATTTATGTCAGCTGGTTGTGTCAGCTAGCTAGCTCCTTAGCCAACGAGTTATGTCAGATAATTAAGTCACCTAGCTAGCATGTTGTACTATAAGTAAGCTAATTAGCTAGCTAGCTGAATAAGTCAGCTAGCTTGCTAGTCAGCTAACTATTTAAGTGAGCTTGTTAGCTAGGTAGCTAGCTAGTTAGCTAACTATTTAAGTCAGCTCGCTATCTAGGTAGTTAGCTAGTTAAGTCCGCTAGTTAAGTCTGCTGGCTAGCCAGCTGGCTAGCTTGGTAGCGAGCTAGTTAAGTCAGTTGGCTAGATAGCTGGTTAGCTGGTTAATTCAACTAGTTAAGAGAACTGGCTAGCCCACTCTCAAGGTAGTTAGCTAGATAGTTAAGTCAGCTAGATAGCTACCTGACTAGCTAGTGATTTCAGTGTGTTAAGTCAGCTGGCTAGCCAACAGGCTAGCTGGTTAAGACAGCTAGTTTAGGTAGCTGTCTAGCCAGCTGACTACATAGGTATCTAGCTAGATAAGTCAGCATGATAGCCAGCAGGCTAGCTATTCAATGCACCTAGTTAATTCATCATGCTAGCCTGCTAGCTAGGTAGTTGGCAAGATAGTTAAGTGAGCTGGCTAACCAGCTTGCAAGCTGAAGTCAGCTAGGTTAGTCAGCTGGCTAGTCAGCTTGCTAGATAAGTAATCAACTAGTTTAGTCATCTGGCTAGCCAACTGACTAGCTGGTTAAGTCAATAGATAAGTCAGCTGGTAACCAGCTGGCTAGCTAGTCAAGTCAACTCATTAAGTCAGTTGACTATTCAGCTGGTTAGGTAGTTAAAAAGCTAGTTAGTTCAGAGGGCTAGTCATCTGGCTATCTAGGTATTTCAGCTAGTTAAGACAGCTGGATAGCTAGGTAGGTAGGTGGATAAGTCAGCTAGCTAAGTCTACTTGTTGACTAGTTAAGTCAGAGGGTTTAGTCAGCTGACTAGCCAGTTGGCTAGCTGAGTAGCTAGCTAGTTAAGTCAGCTGGCTAGACAGTGAGCTAACTAGTTAACTAACCTGGTTGTGTCATCTCACTAGCCAGCTGGTTAGCTAGGATTGCTAGGGGGTAAGTCAGTTGGCAAGCCAGCGGGTTATGTAGGTAGCTAGCTAGTTGATTCAGCAAGGTATCTAGCCGGTTAGCTAGGTAGCTAGGCAGTTATTTCAGCCTGCTAACCAGCTGGCTAGCTAGTTAAGTGACCTAGTTAAGTCAGCTGGCAAAACAGCTGACTAGCTAGTTAGCCAGATTAAGTCAGCTGTCTATCCTGCTGGGTAGCTATTTAAGTCACCTAGTTAAGTCAGCTGGCTAGTCAACTGGCTAGCTAGGTAGATTGCTAATTAAGTGAGCTGACTAGACAGCTGGCTAGCTGCTTAAGTCAACTAGATAAATCAGCTGGAGCCACCTGGCTAGCTATATATCAAGATAGTTAATTCAGCTAACAAGTAGGCCAGCTATTTACATCAGCTAGTTAAGTCAGCTGGATAGCCATGTAACGAGCTAGGTGAGTCAGTTGGCTAGCCAGTTGGCTACCTAATTAAGTCAGCTAGTTAAGTCAGCTGAATAGCCAGCTGTCTAGATATGTAGAGAGTTTGTTAAGACAGCTGGTTAGCCCGCTGGCTAACTAGTTAAGTGACATAGTTGAGTCAGCTGCTTAGCCAGCTGACTGGCTCGTTAAATCAACTAGTTAATTCAGCTGGTTAGCCAGTTGGCTAGTTAGGTAGCAAGCTAGTTGGCTCAGCTGCCTAGCCTGCTGCTGGCTAGTAACATCATCTAGTTAATTCAAGTGGCTTCCCAGTTGGCTAGCTAGGTAGCTAGCTCATTGGGTCAGCTGGCTAACCAGCTGGCTATCTGGTAAAATCAGCCAGTTAATTCAGCTGGCCAACCAACTGGCTAGCTAGTTAAATCAACTGGCTAGCCAGTTGGCTACCTGGTTAAATCAGCTAGTTAAATCTGCTGGCCATCCTTATTTCTAGCTAGGTAGCTAGCTATTTAAGTCATCTAGTTAAATCAGCTTGCTAGCTACATAGCTAGCTAGTTAAATCAGTTAGTTAAGTCAAATGACTAGCTGATTAAGACTGTTAGTTAAGTCAGCTGGCTAGCCAGCTGCCTATCAGGGTAGCTATCTAGTTAAGTCAGCTGGCTACCCAACTGGATAGCTAGTTTAGTCACCTAGTTAAGTCAGTTCACTGGCCAGCAGTCTAGCTAGTTAATTAAGTAGTTAATTCAGCTGGCAAGCCAGCGGGCTATGTAGGTAGGTAGCTACTTAGTCAGCTGTCTAGCCTTTATGCTATCTAGTTATGTCAACTAGTGAAGTCAACTGGCTATACAGCTGTCTAGTTAGGTAGATAGGTAGTTAAGTCTACTGGCTAGCCAGCTGTCTACAGCATTAAGTCATCTAATTAAATCAGCTGGCTAGGCTTCTGGCTAGCAAGGTTGCTAGGCAATTAAGTCAGGTGGCTAGACAACTGGCCAACTAGATAAGTCAGCTACTTTAGTCAGCTGGCTAACCAGATGGTTAGCTAGTTAAGTCAGTACGTTATTTCAGTTCTCTAGCCGCTGGCTAGCTAGTTAAAAACTATTTACATCAGATGGAAAGCCAGCTGGCTAGCTAGTTATTTCAGCTAGTTATTCAGCTGGCAAGCTAGGAAGCTAGCTAGCTAAGTGAGCTAGATTTGTCAGCTAATTAGCTAATTAAGTCAGCTAGCTAGCCAGCTTGCTAGCTAGGCAGCTAGCTAGTTATGTCAGCTGTCTAGCAAGCAGGCTGGCTAGTTAATTCACCTAGTTAAGTCAGATGACTAGCCTGCTGGCTAGGTAGTTAGCTTGCTAGTTAAGTCAGCTGGCTAGCTAGGTAACTCACCTAGATAATTCAGCTGGATAGCCAGCTGGCTAGCTATATAGCAAGCTAGTTAATTAAACTGGCTAGAAAGCAGGACAGCTAGTTACGAAAGCTAGTTAAGTTTGCTGTCTGCAAGATGGTTAGCTAGTTAGTTAGGTAATTAAGTCAGCTGGCAAGCCACCTGGCTATCTAGTAATGTCAGCTAGTTAAGTCAGCTGGCTAGCCAGCTGGCTAATGAGTTAAGTAAACTAGTTGAGTCAGCTGGCTAGCCAACTGGCTCAATTGCTAAGTCAGTTAGTTAATTCAAGTGGCTAGCCATCTGGGTAGCTACATAGCTAGTGAGTTAAGTCAGCTGGCTGGCCAGCTGGCTAGCTGGTTAAGTGAGCTATTTAAGTCAGCTGGATAGCCACCTATCTAGGCAACTAGCTAGGTGATTAATTCAGCTGTCTAACCGACTTGTTAGCTAGTTATGTCTGTGAGTTAAGTGAGCTGGTTTGTCAGCTGTCTTACTAGGTGGCTGACTAGTTAAGCCAGCTGTCTAGCCAGATGACTATCTAGTTAAGTCAGCTAGTTAAGATAGCTGGTTAACCAGCTGGCTAGCTAGGTGGCTGGGAAGTTTAGCCAGCTCATTAGCAGGCTCAACTGATATGTGGCCAGCTAATTAAGATGGCTGGCTAGCCAACCAAGCAGTAGTGTGACTGGCTATTTTAGCCAGCTGACCATTCCACTGTCCAACCAGCCAGCTGGCTATTTAAGCCAGCTGGCTAGCCACATGGCCAGCCCACTGGCTAGATTGCCGACTGCCTAGCCAGCTAGCCAGCCAGGTAGCTAGCTAGTTAAGACAGCTGCCTAACCATATAGCCAACCAGGTAGCTAGCTAGTTAAGACAGCTGCCTAGCCATATAGCCAACCAGGTAGCTAGCTAGTTAAGACAGCTGCCTAGCCATCTAGCCAGCCAACTAATTAATCATCTAGTTAAGTCAACTAGCTAGCCATCTAGCTAGTTAAGTCGGCTAGCAAATCAGCTAATTATTCAGGCACCTAATTAAGTCAGTATGCAAATCAGGTTGCTACTCAGCTAGCCAGTTAATTCAGCTAGTTATTCACCTAGCTGGTCAGGTAGATAGTTAAGTCAGCTAGCCATCTAAGTAGCCAGTTAGCTAGCTAGTTAAGTCAGCTAGCTTTAAAGCCAGATAGCTTGTTTGCTAGATAGTAATGTCAGCTAGATAGCCAGATAGCTAGTAAGTTAGCTAGTTAAGTCAGCTAGCTAATCAGTTAGTTACTTAGCTAACTAGTCTGCTATCTACTCAGCTAGTTTGTGAGCTAACTAGTGGGCTCTATCGCTTTCCATCAGGTCAACTAACTAGTCGGCTCCCTTGTCTACTAAAAGGTAAGCAAACTAGTCAGCATGCTCACCAGCCAACAGGTCAACGAACTTGTTAACTCGCTTGCAGGCCAACAGGTCAGCTGAGTAGTTGGCTTGCTCCCCAACTGACTAGGTAAGACAGCTCACCAGTCGACTCACTCACCAGCTGACTAGTTATGGCAGCACATTCGTCGGCTCAATCATGGACTGAATAGTTAATTCAGCTGACCAGTCGTCTCACTCACTGACCGACTAGTTAAGTCAGCTCACCTGTCACATGCCACGTTTGCCGACTAGTTAAGTCAACTAACCGGTCAGCTAGTTAAGTCAGCTAACAAATTGGCCAACTAGTGGGTCAACTTGGTAGCTGAACATTTAGGTCAGGTAAATATTCTGCTGACTAGTTAGATCAGCTAACTATTTGGCCAAATAGTCGGCCAAATTATTAGGTCAGCAAACTAGCCAGCCAACTACTTAACCGAGCTAACTATGGGGCCAAGTCCTCAGCCAACTAGTTATCTAAGCTAAATAGTAGGCCGATGAGTCGGCCAACTTGTTAAGCCCACTAACAGGTTGACCGAGGAGTCAGCCAACATGGTAACCCCCTAACTAGTCGGCCGACTAATCAGCCAACAAGTTAAGTCACCTAGCTAACTCATTAACTAAGTAGTTAAGTCAGCTATTTTACTCGTTTAACAACATGTTAAAACAGTTATCTAACTGATTAACCAACTCGTTATTTTGGCTAGCTATCTCCTAAGCTAACTAGTTATGTCAGCTAGCTAACTAGGTAGCTAGGTAATTCAGCTAGCTAAGTCATCTAGCTCACTAGTTAGCTAATTATGTAAGTCAGATACTTAAGTCTGCAACCTAAATAGTTTGCTAATTAAAGTCAGCTTGTTATTCAGCTTGTTAAATAGTTAGCTAACTATTGAATTCAAACAATTAAGTCAGTTAGCTAACCAGGTAAGTCACCCAGTTAACTTAACTAGTCAAGTAGTTAAGTCAGATAGCTAAGTCAGCTAGTTAAGTCAACTTTCTAATTTAGTCAGCTGGTTAAGACAGTTAGCTAGTTAGCTAGCTAAAGGTTTAAGTCAGAAGGTTGAGTCAGGTTGTTAGCTAGTTAACTAATGGGTTAAGTCAGCTGGTTGAGTCAGCCAGCTAGCTAGTTATCAAACAGGTTGAATCAACTGGTTGAGAAGGCTAGCTAGCTAGTTAGCTAGCGAGTTAAGTCAGTTTGATGGTCAGCTAGCTATCTAGATAACTAACGACTTAACTCAGCTGGATGAGTCAGCTAGCCAGCTCATTAGCTAATGAGATAAGTCAGATGATTAAGTCACCTAGCTAGAACATTAGATAATGATTAAGCTAGCTATTTAACTCAGCTAGCTAGCAAGGAAGCTTACTATTGAAGTCAGCTTGTTAGCTAGGTAGCTAGCTAGGTAGCTAACTAAGTCAGCTGGCTAACTATATAGCTATCTAGTTAGCTCACTATTTAAGTCAGCTAGCTAGCTAGGTTGTTGCTAGTTAAGTCAGCTACTTAAGTCAGCTTGATAGCCAGCTGCCTAGCTAGGTAGTGAGCTAATTAAGTCTGTTGGCTAGTCAGCTGGCTAGCTGGTTAATTCATTTAGTTAAGATAGCTGGTTAACCAACTGGCTAGGTAGGTAGCTAGCTAGTTAAGTCAGCTAGAAGGCTACCTGGCTAGCTAATGATGTCAGCGAGTTAAGTCTGCTGGCTAGACAACTGGCTAACTGGTTCACTCAGCTAGTTTAGTCAGCTGTCTAGCCAGCTGGCTCGGTAGGTAGCTAAGTAGACAAGTCAGCTTACTAGTCAGCAGAATAGTTGTTCAAGTCAGCTAGTTAAGTCAGCTGGGTAGCCTGCTGGCTCCACAGATAGCTAGCAAACTGAGGTGGCTAGTCAGCATGCTAGCTTAAGTCAGCTAAGTAAGTCAGCTGACTACCCTGCTATCTAGATAGGTAGCCAGCTAGTTAAGTCAGTTGTTTAGTTAGCTGACTAACTGGTTAAGTCAGCTAGATAAGTCAGTTGTCATTCAGCTGGGTAGCAAGTTAAGTTAGCTAGTTAGATCAGGTTGCAATCAGCTGGCTAGTTAGTTACTTCAGCTAGTTAAGTCAGTTGGCTAGCTAGGAAGCTAGCTATATTCATCAGCTAATTGTGGTAGTTAGGTAGATAGTTAATTCAGCTTCTTAAGTCAGATGGCTAGCTATATAGCTAGCTAGATAGCTAGCTAGTTAAGCCAGCTAGATAAACCAGCTGACTAGCTAGGTAGCTAGCTGAATAAGTCAGCTATTTAAGTCAGCTTGTTAGTTAGTTAAGTCAGCAAGTTAAGTCAGCTGGCTAGCTGGTTACCTACCTAGTTAACTCAGCTGGCTAGCCCATTATATAGCGAGTTAATTAGCCTATTTAAGTCAGCTCACTAGCCAGCTGGTTACCAGGGTACCTAGGTAGTTAAGTCAGCTGGCAAGCCAGTGGGGTGTGTTGGTAGCTAGCTAGTTAAGTCAGCTGGCTATCCAGCTGGCTGGCTCAGTACCTAAGCTGTTTAGTCAGTCTGCTAGCCAGCAGACTATCTAGTTAAGTCACATAGTTTAATCAGCTGACTAGACAGCTGGCTACCTAGATAGCTAGATAGTTAAGTGAGCTGTCGAATCCACTAGCTAGCTAGTTAAGTCATCTAAGTAATTCAGCTGTCTAGTCAGCTGACTCACTAGGTAGCTTGCTAATTAAGTCAACTGACTAGACAGCTGGCTAATTAGTTAAGTCTCCTAGTTTAGTCAGCTGGGTAGCCAGCTGGCAAGATATATAATAGGCTAGTTAATTCACCTGACTAACAAGAAGGCCAGCTATTTAAGTCAGCAAGTTAAGTCAACCAGCTCTCCAGCTGTCTAGCTAGATATCGAGCTACTTAAGTCAGTTGGCTATACAGCTGGAAAGCTAATTAAGTCAGCTAGGTAAGTCAGCTGGCTAGCCAGCCAGCTAGCTAGATAGAGAGCTAGTTAAGACAGCTGGCTAGCCAGCTAGCTACCTAGTTAATTCAGCTATTTGTGTCAGCTGGCTAGTCAGCTGACTATCAGGTTAAGTCAGCTAGTTATGTCAGCAGGCTTGCCAGCTGGGTAGTTAGGTAACAAGGTAGTTAAGTCAGCTGGCTAGCCACCTGGCTAGCTATTTAACTCAGCTAGTTAATTCACCTGGCTTCCCAGCTGGCTAGCTAGGTAGCTAACTGTTTTAGTCAGCTGGCTAGCCAGCTGACTATCTCGTTAAGTCAGCTAGTTAGTTCAGCTGGCCAGGCAGTTGGCTTGCTAGTTAAGACAGCAAGTTAAGTCAGCAGACCAGCCCAATGGTTAGCTAGTTAAGTCAACTAGTTGTCAGCTGACCAGCAGTTGGCTAGCTAGGTAGCTAGCT